>NW_027196195.1:0-85000 GCF_038502225.1 Cherax quadricarinatus | reverse complement strand
TAACAAGACCACAAGGAGAGGATCAGGAGTGAGAGATGACAACAAGGCCACAAGGAGAGGATCAGGAGTGAGAGATGATAACAAGACCACAAGGAAAGGATCAGGAGTGAGAGATAACAAGACCACAAGGAGAGGATCAGGAGTGAGAGATGATACAAGGAAAGGATCACAAGGAAAGGATCAGGAGTGAGAGATGATAACAAGACCACAAGGAGAGGATCAGGAGTGAGAGATGATAACAAGACCACAAGGAAAGGATCAGGAGTGAGAGATGATCAAAGACCACAAGGAGAGGATCAGGAGTGAGAGATAACAAGACCACAAGGAGAGGATCAGGAGTGAGAGATGATAACAAGACCACAAGGAGAGGATCAGGAGTGAGAGATGATAACAAGACCACAAGGAAAGGATCAGGAGTGAGAGATGATAACAAGACCACAAGGAAAGGATCAGGAGTGAGAGATGATAACAAGACCACAAGGAGAGGATCAGGAGTGAGAGATAACAAGATCACAAGGAGAGGATCAGGAGTGAGAGATAACAAGATCACAAGGAAAGGATCAGGAGTGAGAGATGATAACAAGACCAGAAGGCATGCAGCAAGTGTGACATACGATAGCATACACATAAGGAGAGGATCAGGAGTAATGGATGATAACACACGTTCATTGAGATGATCATAAGTGACAGCCGATACAAAGCCTCAAACATTAAGGCTTACAAAGACATGAACAAATAAAACCCACCATAATCATAAATGTGCGGCAATAAATCAACTTCGACCACAGAGGGACAATGTCCAAACAGAGGTTGTTATAGAGACCATTGTACAGGTTGTATTGGTAATTGCCGCAGCAGCCGCTGACAAATAGCGTAATACAAGTCTCTCGCCAGTAACAATACAAACATTTCTTCTCGAAAATTTTAAGAGCCGCAGTATTTCTTCCTGGAAATAAAATCTGGAGGAGGTTCCCTAGGGCGGCACCTGGAATCACATCAAGTGAGCAACAACGTAAAGTTAATGACTGTTGGGAACTACTGGGTTTTCTTTTGATCTTAGATTCTTACCTGAATATTGGCCATAATTTTAAAGAACTTCAGCACTTCTTGACATACCTCCTTCACAAATCTTTTCTTTCCAATACGTAACAGTAACACACACACTAGTCTAGACCTCGGATGTGGCAGCAGAGCAGCTGATGGAGCATCGGAAAACCATGACAACGAGGGCGAATGACCAGTCTTACCTAAATTGGCGATGATACAGGAGATACAGCTGGGAATTGACGAGTCTGTCATATTAGGTGCTAGGGACGCTGGATGAATCTTTTATACAAGGTGCTATGAACTCTAGCTGAGACTTTTATACAGGGTTAGGGACGCTGAATGAGTCATACAAGGTGATAGGGACGCTGCATGAATCCTTCTTTCATACAAGCTCGTACAGATGCTTGAAAGGGTCGGATGGTTTACAACTAGACTAATGAGGGTGCATGAGGCTGTATTTTAAGTGACAGAAGATAAACCTTATGATTAAAAATAAAGGAAGACTGGAGAGACAGGATGCTTGGAGGAACTGATAAAGCAGATCATGAGAATGTCTTGAACCAGGAACTAGTGAAGCACAGGAAAAATATCAATACAGATGAGTCACAGAGATTTATAATTTTTTTTTGTTTTTGGCTGTCAGTTGTAACGAAATTCACGTGTAAGTGATAGAGCCAAATTCTAAGCTTAGATTTAGGTCATGAAGTTCAAGAGGTAGTGGAGAAATAGAGAGTACGTTTCGCCCACACAGTGGGCTCTATCATGTCACAAACAGATCTCCTGAGGAGAGAGTATGTGTAAACAGGGAGCAAAGTGACGTGAAGGGTCAGGTGAGGAATGCTGAGGAAAGGTTGGATTCGATAAGGGTCTACCCGGAATGGACAAGTAGATTTGTTGCTATAAAGGCTAACGATGAACAGGTTTCCTGGTAAGAGATTCAGTGTCAGGAGTCGAACCTTGAATCCCACTAACATACATAGGGGAGTAAATAACGAGTGTTACCACTGGGAATCTTCTGATAATGGAAACTTAGTATGGTAATGTTGCTGTTGCTACTATTGTTGTAGCTGCTGCTACTGATGCTGTTGTTGTTGCTACTGCTGCTGCTGTTGCGGTTTCTGCTGCTGTTGTTGTTGTTGTTGCGGCTTCTGCTGCTGCTACTGTTGCTACTATTGCTGCTGCTGCTATTTTTGCTACTACTGCTTCTGCTGCTGCTACTGCTGCTGCTACTGTTGCTACTACTGCTGCTGCTGCTGCTGTTGATACTGCTGCTGCTGCTGCTGCTGCTGCTGCTGCTGCTGCTGCTGCTGTTGATACTGCTGCTGCTGCTGCTGTTGTTGTTGTTGCTACTACTGCAATTGTTGCTGCTACTGATGCTGTTGCTGCACCTGCTTTCTAAGAATCACTTCTTGCTACTTATGCTGAAGACGTACATCGTTCTGCTGCGGTTACTATTGCTTCTGCTGCTTTTGTTAGCTGTTGATTCTGCCACAGCTTTTGATTCTACTTTCGCTGTTGCTGTTTAAAGCCTTTGTTGTGGTGTGGTGTTACGTGTTAATATGCTTCCTTCATAGTCTGCCTCAGTGTCGAGGATAAAATCTTTCTCTCTGGGAATCCGTTGCTGTTGCACCTGACGTCTTTGACCCCCAAAAAAAATATCGTCAGAAAATACTATACGCTCTTTTCCATTATCTTCAGCATATCTCTGACCGGTTTCCAGTGCTTTTTTTCATTTCTGAAACCCGCCTGAAGGCAAATTATTTCTATGGACCAATTGATAAACCAGGTTATTGTTGTCCACGGCAAACAGCACTAATATAACCTGGCTGCTAAGACACTTCGTGTAGGAACTTGTGACAATCTTATTCTAATAATTATAAGTTATTACTATTTCCAACATTTGTTATGAGAAGGCTGATGAGTTGTGAAGCACGGATGTTGATATAGTGTTCTCTACTGTGTCTATTACGGTTGCCAGGGTTTTACTGGGATTATTTTACACTTCAAGAAACTCTCATTCCAGCATTTTATTACGTAGATTATGGGCCTGGTTTATCATTTTCTTAGTAGATGGTAATATACTGTGTCTCCATTACATTTAGAGAATTCTTATCATTAGTTTCTGGTTTCCTGACGACAGGATCACTAAATATATCTTTTTCTTGTGGAGCTTCTATATCTTACCATTCCTGAAAGAGCACAAATGTTTGGCAAAGTATTATAATTAGCGAGACATCAATTTTTTTTTTTTTTTTTTTATTATCACACTGGCCGATTCCCACCAAGGCAGGGTGGCCCGAAAAAGAAAAACTTTCACCATCATTCACTCCACCACTGTCTTGCCAGAAGGGAGCTTTACACTACAGTTTTTAAACTTGTCTACATTTGCTTTGTTTTCTGCTGTAAATTTGAATCAATCAAATATTAACAATTTCATTTAAATTATTCAGCTGCGTTTTATTTCCCATATTTCTTCTGAGTTTTGATTATTTACATCATTCTTATATAATTTGTTGTTAGTCATGTTAGTCTCATTTCTTTACTAGGAGCTTTTGTTGATATTTGACTGTAGTTAACATGAAGTTTTTTTCTACTGAGGCAACTTTCATTATAGTTTTGATATCACCAGCAAAAAATGACACGAAAATGTGCATATATGTGACCTGCACTGCACGACCTGTCAAAGGTCAGCTGACCTGTGAGCTACATCACACTACCAAGGGTCAGCTGAGCTGTGACCTGCCTTTTTATTCTTTGCATGCATATGTGTTTGTATTTTTGTAGATGTATATGTGTGGGAAGTTGTGTATGTGTGAGTGTATATGCCTGTGATATGTATTTGCGAATATATAAATGTGTGTAAATAGACATGGACATTTGTATATATGTTTGTGTGTTTTCATGACTGTATATACGCAGGCGTCAAGGGGACATCCTTGGTCCTAAATCCTACTCAATAACTTTTAAATTTTAATTTTGACTATTATTTTGTATTGAATTACACTATACTAATATTATTATTAAAAAAAAACTCATACAGAAGACCCAAAATTTGCAAGCAATGTGCACTAGTGACTTCTGGGGTCCCTCAAGAATTAGGACTTACGATTCAGAAAAATATATTTTTTTGTGAATATTTTTGGGGGTCTGGAACGGATTAATTGTGTTTACATTAATTCTTATGGGAATAATTATTTCGGTTGTCGGCCATTTCGGAACGGATTACGGCCGATAACCAAGGGTCCACTGTATTTCCATTGGGGTCCTTTTACCTTATTCTTATAATATAAAGGAGATAATATCTTATTATTATACTACAAGGGAGATAATATCTTATACTATAAAGTAGATAATATCTTATTATTATTATACTATAAAGTAGATGTACAAAAAAAAAATTAGCACAGAAAATTTTCTGTGAGATAATATGAATCTTAATTTGAAACTCGTACTTTATTTAAACATAAATTTTCTTGCATAAAAATTGACAAATAATCCTATAATATATATAAAAAAACACGTAGTGTACAAGCATTTTAATTCGGAATAAAAAGTTATTTGTTCCCATGGAAACAAAAAAAAATTTTGTACACAGCCGCTGGAATTCTAAGTTTTTTTTGGTAATCCAAACTAAACCTTTTATTATAAAAGTTTATATTTTCTCCGCTTCCCTATATATAAAAAAATATTATAAAAATACTTCTGTTCTTATATTTCATTTTATTCAGCCTCTGATAAACCTGTGTTGTGCCTTTTTATTTAATATTATATTGTAATAGATATATTTGTTAGTAGCTAAAACGGAAATGACATCAACATAGATTTTTTTTTCAGTTCACCGTCCGTTTCCCACCCAGGCAAGGTGACCTGAAAAAAAATAAATCTTTTATTTTTACGTGAGGTAATTTATATAGAAGGGGTTACTAGCCCCCTTTCATTTATAGACATATATGTTTTGGAAATTAGTTACATGGTTAGGTTGAATTTTCTAACACTACACTTCTGTGCTGGCAGATTCTAGGTTCTCATTGGCTGTCCTCGCAGCTACTAGGCTGCTTGTTCGCTTGTTTGCTAGTTCTGGTCCATGCTAGGAAATATATCAAGATCTCAGTGCACCTTACCTCATGCTTGCACCTGTATCAATCTATCTCTCTCTCTCTCTCTCTCTCGCCAATCACCGGCGAGGTAACACCTTTCTCCTCACAGCATCAGCAGGAGCTGTGATCTCCTCTATTCTTGTTGTGATGTAGATTTATTCTGTAATTGGTGAGTTGAGATACGCTTCTTATCCGCATTCATTTTATTTTGATATTTCATAATTGTGTTATGAGACACTCAATATGCAAAACAACCACAGGAGGGAGGTTGAATGATAGCTCTAGGCCTTTCATAGTGCAATCAACACATCATCAGGAGGTTGCATAGTTGCAGAAATGAGTAGGAAGTCCAGGTAGATCCGTTCAAGGGAATCTAGCTGGAGACTTTCCCTTGAACGGATGTAGCTGCACTTCCTACTCTTTCTGCAACATTGCAAGCTCCTGATGTGTTGATTGCAACACAAAAATCCTAGAGATATCAACTCTCCCCATGATTGTTTTACATACCGTATAGCCTCTTCGCTATTTTTGCACACTCAGCACGATTTAGAATTAGATTCTATCTCAAACAGGTACCTGTGTACTGCCGTAGTCGGGATCTGGATGTTGCAAAACTTAGAATAAATAATTTGGCGTCCGAGCAGTGGTGCGGATCAAGGACTTATTTCATCACTCTCTTCTTTGCCCACTTCTGTGTTGTTTACGTTTGTTTTGTGCTAATTATTGTTGTTTAGCGAGCTGGTCGCTCCACTGTCAAAGCAAACAATGATTTTATGCTCTTCTGTTGTTAAAAGCTAACTTATTTAGATTTTGAAATTCATTTTCTATGTTACGTCAGCCAAACAATTCATCGACATATATACTTATTGTAGAGCTATAAAGTACTCTCAAATATACAATAATGTCACGGATGGTACAATTAATCACTTCCGATACTTCAAATATCTGATTCGTATAGCAAGATCCCTCAGGATACAATTTAAAATTTAATACACATAATGTACAGATATCAGATTCAGTTTACTCACTGAAATACGTGTGTAGGAAGCTACCATTCCAGAAAATTTATTAATTGTATTGTAAATGATAAAACTTAAATAAGTTGTATAATGGTTCTAGATTATCTTAAACGTTTTTGTAGTAACTTTCTATTCTTCTTGCTTTTCTTAAACCAATCTTAAAAGAGGTTAAGGTTGCTTGTCTTGCTTCGTGTCAGAGTTGTAAAAATTTAATTTAGAAACTCTTACAAAAGCCAGATGCTGGAAGTGCATCTATAGGTTAACCTTCCAGTTGAGTGTTCCCTGGTATAATGTGAGGGAGGGGGTGTTCCCTGGTATAATGTGAGGGAGGGGGTGTTCCCTGGTATAATGTGAGGGAGGGGGTGTTCCCTGGTATAATGTGAGGGAGGGGGTGTTCCCTGGTATAATGTGAGGGAGGGGGTGTTCCCTGGTATAATGTGAGGGAGGGGGTGTTCCCTGGTATAATGTGAGGGAGGGGGTGTTCCCTGGTATAATGTGAGGGAGGGGGTGTTCCCTGGTATAATGTGAGGGAGGGGGTGTTCCCTGGTATAATGTGAGGGAGGGGGTGTTCCCTGGTATAATGTGAGGGAGGGGGTGTTCCCTGGTATAATGTGAGGGAGGGGGTGTTCCCTGGTATAATGTGAGGGAGGGGGTGTTCCCTGGTATAATGTGAGGGAGGGGGTGTTCCCTGGTATAATGTGAGGGAGGGGGTGTTCCCTGGTATAATGTGAGGGAGGGGGTGTTCCCTGGTATAATGTGAGGGAGGGGGTGTTCCCTGGTATAATGTGAGGGAGGGGGTGTTCCCTGGTATAATGTGAGGGAGGGGGTGTTCCCTGGTATAATGTGAGGGAGGGGGTGTTCCCTGGTATAATGTGAGGGAGGGGGTGTTCCCTGGTATAATGTGAGGGAGGGGGTGTTCCCTGGTATAATGTGAGGGAGGGGGTGTTCCCTGGTATAATGTGAGGGAGGGGGTGTTCCCTGGTATAATGTGAGGGAGGGGGTGTTCCCTGGTATAATGTGAGGGAGGGGGTGTTCCCTGGTGAGGGAGGGGGTGTTCCCTGGTATAATGTGAGGGAGGGGGTGTTCCCTGGTATAATGGGTGGGAGGGGGTGTTCCCTGGTATAATGTGAGGGAGGGGGTGTTCCCTGGTATAATGTGAGGGAGGGGGTGTTCCCTGGTATAATGTGAGGGAGGGGGTGTTCCCTGGTATAATGTGAGGGAGGGGGTGTTCCCTGGTATAATGTGAGGGAGGGGGTGTTCCCTGGTATAATGTGAGGGAGGGGGTGTTCCCTGGTATAATGTGAGGGAGGGGGTGTTCCCTGGTATAATGTGAGGGAGGGGGTGTTCCCTGGTATAATGGGAGGGCGGGGGTGTTCCCTGGTATAATGTGAGGGAGGGGGTGTTCCCTGGTATAATGTGAGGGAGGGGGTGTTCCCTGGTATAATGTGAGGGAGGGGGTGTTCCCTGAGTTCCCTGGAGGGGGTGTTCCCTGGTATAAGGTGATGGAGGGGGTGTTCCCTGGTATAATGTGAGGGAGGGGGTGTTCGTGAGGGAGGGGGTGTTCCCTGGTATAACGTGAGGGAGGGGGTGTTCCCTGGTATAACGTGAGGGAGGGGGTGTTCCCTGGTATAAGGTGAGGGAGGGGGTGTTCCCTGGTATAACGTGAGGGAGGGGGTGTTCCCTGGTATAACGTGAGGGAGAGGGTGCTCCCTGGTATAATGTGAGGGAGGGGGTGTTCCCTGGTATAATGTGAGGGAGGGGGTGTTCCCTGGTATAATGTGAGGGAGGGGGTGTTCCCTGGAGTAATGTGAGGGAGGGGGTGTTCCCTGGTATAACGAGAGGGAGGGGGTGTTCCCTGGTATGACGTGAGGGAGGGGGTGTTCCCTGGTATAACGTGAGGGAGGGGGTGTTCCCTGGTATAACGTGAGGGAGGGGGTGTTCCCTGGTATAACGTGAGGGAGGGGGTGTTCCCTGGTATAACGTGAGGGAGGGGGTGTTCCCTGGTATAACGTGAGGGAGGGGGTGTTCCCTGGTATAACGTGAGGGAGAGGGTGTTCCCTGGTATAACGTGAGGGAGAGGGTGTTCTCTGGTATAACGTGAGGGAGGGGGTGTTCCCTGGTATAATGTGAGGGAGGGGGTGTTCCCTGGTATAACGTGAGGGAGGGGGTGTTCCCTGGTATAATGTGAGGGAGGGGGTGTTCCCTGGTATAACGTGAGGGAGAGGGTGTTCCCTGGTATAACGTGAGGGAGAGGGTGTTCCCTGGTATAACGTGAGGGAGAGGGTGTTCCCTGGTATAACGTGAGGGAGAGGGTGTTCTCTGGTATAACGTGAGGGAGGGGGTGTTCCCTGGTATAACGTGAGGGAGGGGGTGTTCCCTGGTATAACGTGAGGGAGGAGGTGTTCCTGGTATAACGTGAGGGAGGGGGTGTTCCCTGGTATAATGTGAGGGAGGGGGTGTTCCCTGGTATAACGTGAGGGAGAGGGTGTTCTCTGGTATAACGTGAGGGAGGGGGTGTTCCCTGGTATAATGTGAGGGAGGGGGTGTTCCCTGGTATAATGTGAGGGAGGGGGTGTTCCCTGGTATAACGTGAGGGAGGGGGTGTTCCCCGGTATAACGTGAGGGATAGGGTGTTCCCTGGTATAACGTGAGGGAGGGGGTGTTCCCTGGTATAACGTGAGGGAGGGGGTGTTCCCTGGTATAATGTGAGGGAGGGGGTGTTCCCTGGTGTAACGTGAGGGAGGGGGTGTTCCCTGGTATAACGTGAGGGAGGAGGTGTTCCTGGTATAACGTGAGGGAGGGGGTGTTCCCTGGTATAATGTGAGGGAGGGGGTGTTCCCTGGTATAACGTGAGGGAGGGGGTGTTCCCTGGTATAACGTGAGGGAGGAGGTGTTCCTGGTATAACGTGAGGGAGGGGGTGTTCCCTGGTATAATGTGAGGGAGGGGGTGTTCCCTGGTATAACGTGAGGGAGAGGGTGTTCTCTGGTATAACGTGAGGGAGGGGGTGTTCCCTGGTATAATGTGAGGGAGGGGGTGTTCCCTGGTATAATGTGAGGGAGGGGGTGTTCCCTGGTATAACGTGAGGGAGGGGGTGTTCCCCGGTATAACGTGAGGGAGAGGGTGTTCCCTGGTATAACGTGAGGGAGGGGGTGTTCCCTGGTATAACGTGATGGAGGGGGTGTTCCCTGATATAACGTGAGGGAGGGGGTGTTACCTGGTATAACGTGAGGGAGGGGGTGTTCCCTGGTATAACGTGAGGGAGGGGGTGTCCCTGGTATAACATGAGGGAGGGGGTGTCCCTGGTATAACGTGAGGGAGCGGGTGTTCCCTGGTATAAGGTGAGGGAGTGGGTGTTCCCTGGTATAACGTGAGGGAGGGGGTGTTCCCTGGTATAACGTGAGGGAGGGGGTGTTCCCTGGTATAACGTGAGGGAGAGGGTGCTCCCTGGTATAACGTGAGGGAGGGGGTGTTCCCTGGTATAACGTGAGGGAGAGGGTGTTCCTGGTATAACGTGAGGGAGGGGATGTTCCATTGTATAACGTGAGGGAGGCGGTGTTCCCCGGTATAACGTGAGGGAGAGGGTGTTCCCTGGTATAACGTGAGGGAGGGGGTGTTCCCTGGTATAACGTGAGGGAGGGGGTGTTCCCTGGTATAACGTGAGGGAGGGGGTGTTCCCTGGTATAATGTGAGGGAGGGGGTGTTCCCTGGTATAATGTGAGGGAGGGGGTGTTCCCTGGTATAATGTGAGGGAGGGGGTGTTCCCTGGTATAAGGTGAGGGAGGGGGTGTTCCCTGGTATAACGTGAGGGAGGGGGTGTTCCCTGGTATGACGTGAGGGAGGGGGTGTTCCCTGGTATAACGTGAGGGAGGGGGTGTTCCCTGGTATAACGTGAGGGAGGGGGTGTTCCCTGGTATAACGGGAGGGAGGGGGTGTTCCCTGGTATAACGTGAGGGAGGGGGTGTTCCCTTGTATACCGTGCGGGAGGGGGTGTTGCCTGGTATAACGTGAGGGAGAGGGTGTTCCCTGGTATAACGTGAGGGAGAGGGTGTTCTCTGGTATAACGTGAGGGAGGGGGTGTTCCCTGGTATAACGTGAGGGAGGGGGTGTTCCCTGGTATAACGTGAGGGAGGGGGTGTTCCCTAGTATACTGTGAGGGAGAGGGTGTTCCCTGGTATAACGTGAGGGAGAGGGTGTTCCCTGGTATAACGTGAGGGAGGGGGTGTTCCCTGGTATAATGTGAGGGAGGGGGTGTTCCCTGGTATAACGTGAGGGAGAGGGTGTTCTCTGGTATAACGTGAGGGAGGGGGTGTTCCCTGGTATAATGTGAGGGAGGGGGTGTTCCCTGGTATAATGTGAGGGAGGGGGTGTTCCCTGGTATAACGTGAGGGAGGGGGTGTTCCCCGGTATAACGTGAGGGAGAGGGTGTTCCCTGGTATAACGTGAGGGAGGGGGTGTTCCCTGGTATAACGTGAGGGAGGGGGTGTTCCCTGGTATAATGTGAGGGAGGGGGTGTTCCCTGGTATAACGTGAGGGAGAGGGTGTTCCCTGGTATAACGTGAGGGAGGAGGAGTTCCTGGTATAACGTGAGGGAGGGGGTGTTCCCTGGTATAATGTGAGGGAGGGGGTGTTCCCTGGTATAACGTGAGGGAGGGGGTGTTCCCTGGTATAACGTGAGGGAGGAGGTGTTCCTGGTATAACGTGAGGGAGGGGTTGTTCCCTGGTATAATGTGAGGGAGGGGGTGTTCCCTGGTATAACGTGAGGGAGAGGGTGTTCTCTGGTATAACGTGAGGGAGGGGGTGTTCCCTGGTATAATGTGAGGGAGGGGGTGTTCCCTGGTATAAAGTGAGGGAGGGGGTGTTCCCTGGTATAACGTGAGGGAGGGGGTGTTCCCCGGTATAACGTGAGGGAGAGGGTGTTCCCTGGTATAACGTGAGGGAGGGGGTGTTCCCTGGTATAACGTGAGGGAGGGGGTGTTCCCTGGTATACCGTGATGGAGGGGGTGTTCCCTGATATAACGTGAGGGAGGGGGTGTTACCTGGTATAACGTGAGGGAGGGGGTGTTCCCTGGTATAACGTGAGGGAGGGGGTGTCCCTGGTATAACATGAGGGAGGGTGTGTCCCTGGTATAACGTGAGGGAGGGGGTGTTCCCTGGTATAAGGTGAGGGAGTGGGTGTTCCCTGGTATAACGTGAGGGAGGGGGTGTTCCCTGGTATAACGTGAGGGAGTGGGTGTTCCCTGGTATAACGTGAGGGAGGGGGTGTTCCCTGGTATAACGTGAGGGAGAGGGTGCTCCCTGGTATAACGTGAGGGAGGGGGTGCTCCCTGGTATAACGTGAGGGAGGGGGTGTTCCCTGGTATAACGTGAGGGAGAGGGTGTTCCTGGTATAACGTGAGGGAGGGGATGTTCCATTGTATAACGTGAGGGAGGCGGTGTTCCCCGGTATAACGTGAGGGAGAGGGTGTTCCCTGGTATAACGTGAGGGAGGGGGTGTTCCCTGGTATAACGTGAGGGAGGGGGTGTTCCCTGGTATAACGTGAGGGAGGGGGTGTTTCCTGGTATAACGTGAGGGAGGGGGTGTTCCCTGGTATAACGTGAGGGAGGGGGTGTTCCCTGGTATAACGTGAGGGAGGGGGTGTTCCCTGGTATAACGTGAGGGAGGGGGTGTTCCCTGGTATAACGTGAGGGACGGGGTGTTCCCTGATATAACGTGAGGGAGGGGGTGTTCCCTTGTATAACGTGAGGGAGGGGGGTGTTCCCTAGTATAACGTGAGGGAGGGGGTGTTTCCTGGTATAACGTGAGGGAGGGGGTGTTCCCTGGTATAACGTGAGTGAGGGGGTGTTCCGTGGTATAACGTGAGGGAGAGGGTATTCCCTGGTATAACGTGAGGGAGAGGGTGTTCCCTGGTATAACGTGAGGGAGGGGGTGTTCCCAGGTATAACGTGAGGGAGGGGGGTGTTCCCTGGTATAACGTGAGGGAGGGGGTGTTTCCTGGTATAACGTGAGGGAGGGGGTGTTCCCTGGTATAACGTGAGAGAGGGGGTGTTCCGTGGTATAACGTGAGGGAGAGGGTATTCCCTGGTATAACGTGAGGGAGAGGGTGTTCCCTGGTATAACGTGAGGGAGGGGGTGTTCTCTGGTATAACGTGAGGGAGGGGGTGTTCCCTGGTATAATGTGAGAGAGGGGGTGTTCCCTGGTATAATGTGAGGGAGGGGGTGTTCCCTGGTATAACGTGAGGGAGGGGGTGTTCCCTGGTATAACGTGAGGGAGGGGGTGTCCCTGGTATAACATGAGGGAGGGGGTGTCCCTGGTATAACGTGAGGGAGGGGATGTTCCCTGGTATAACGTGAGGGAGGGGGTGTTCCCTGGTATAACGTGAGGGAGGGGGTGTTCCCTGGTATAACGTGAGGGAGGGGGTGTTCCCTGGTATAACGTGAGGGAGGGGGTGTTCCCTGGAAAAACGTGCGGGAGGGGGTGTTCCTGGTATAACGTGAGGGAGGGGGTGTTCCCTGGTATAACGTGATGGAGAGGGTGTTTCTGGTATAACGTGAGGGAGGGGGTGTTCCCTGGTATAACTAGAGAGAGGTATAACGAGATTGAAAGAGGGGGGTGTTCCCTGGTATAACGAGAGAGAGGTGGTGCTCCCTGGTATAACGAGAGTGAAAGAGGGGGTGTTCCCTGGTATAACGAGAGTGAAAGAGGGGGGTGTTCCCTGGTATAACGAGATAGAACAATTTCATAAGATAAACTTAGGAATTGGGAATGTTATCTCTTAACATAAGGAGAATATCGGGAATGGTAAGCAAACATTTTCTTAACGATTAAAACGGAATGAAAGTGACGTAAACGGAGAGAAGACAACCAACACGCACACTCAAACATCCACACGCACACTCAAACATCCACACGCACACTCAAACATCCACATGCACACTCCAACATCCACATACTCAACCAACACTCAAACATCCACACGCACACTCAAACACCCACACGCACACTCAAACATCCACACGCGCACTCAAACACCCACACGCACACTCAAACACCCACATGCTCAACCAACATGTGTGATGACGCACACTTCAAGAGGTAAATATCGAACACAAACGTAACAGTAAAGGTCAGAACAAAACTGTAACCTTGAATCTTTTTCACATTATAGCCTCGAAGACCATTACAAATGCAAGTCCGATGACAGTGCATTAGTGTCTAAGGCTCCGATGACGGTGTATTAGTGTCTGAGGCTCCGATGACGGAGTATTAGTGTCTGAGGCTCCGATGACGGTGTATTAGTGTCTGAGGCTCCGATGACGGTGTATTAGTGTCTGAGGCTCCGATGACAGTGCATTAGTGTCTGAGGCTCCGATGACGGTGTATTAGTGTCTGAGGTTCCGATGACGGTGTATTAGTGTCTGAGGCTCCGATGACGGTGTATTAGTGTCTGAGGTTCCGATGACGGTGTATTAGTGTCTGAGGCTCCGATGACGGTGTATTAGTGTCTGAGGCACCGATGACAGTGCATTAGTGTCTGAAGCTCCGATGACGGTGTATTAGTGTCTGAGGTTCCGATGACGGTGTATTAGTGTCTGAGGCTCCGATGACGGTGTATTAGTGTCTGAGGCTCCGATGACGGTGTATTAGTGTCTGAGGCTCCGATGACGGTGTATTAGTGTCTGAGGCTCCGATGACAGTGCATTAGTGTCTGAGGCTCCGATGACGGTGTATTAGTGTCTGAGGTTCCGATGACGGTGTATTAGTGTCTGAGGCTCCGATGACGGTGTATTAGTGTCTGAGGCACCGATGACAGTGCATTAGTGTCTGAAGCTCCGATGACGGTGTATTAGTGTCTGAGGCTCCGATGACGGTGTATTAGTGTCTGAGGCACCGATGACGGTGTATTAGTGTCTGAGGCTCCGATGACGGTGTATTAGTGTCTGAGGCACCGATGACGGTGTATTAGTGTCTGAGGCTCCGATGACGGTGTATTAGTGTCTGAGGCACCGATGACGGTGTATTAGTGTCTGAGGCTCCGATGACGGTGTATTAGTGTCTGAGGCACCGATGACAGTGCATTAGTGTCTGAGGCTCCGATGACGGTGTATTAGTGTCTGAGGCACCGATGATAGTGCATTAGTGTCTGAGGCTCCGATGATGGTGTATTAGTGTCTGAGGCTCCGATGACAGTGCATTAGTGTCTGAGGCTCCGATGACGGTGTATTAGTGTCTGAGGCACCGATGACAGTGCATTAGTGTCTGAGGCTCCGATGACGGTGTATTAGTGTCTGAGGCTCCGATGATAGTGCATTAGTGTCTGAGGCTCTGATGACGGTGTATTAGTGTCTGAGGCTCCGATGACAGTGCATTAGTGTCTGAGGCTCTGATGACGGTGTATTAGTGTCTGAGGCTCCGATGACGGTGTATTAGTGTCTGAGGCTCCGATGACGGTGTATTAGTGTCTGAGGCTCCGATGACAGTGCATTAGTGTCTGAGGCTCCGATGACGGTGTATTAGTGTCTGAGGCTCCGATGACAGTGTATTAGTGTCTGAGGCTCCGATGACGGTGTATTAGTGTCTGAGGCACCGATGACGGTGTATTAGTTTCTGAGGCACCGATGACGGTATATTAGTGTCTGAGGCTCCGATGACGGTGTATTAGTGTCTGAGGCACCGATGACGGTGTATTAGTGTCTGAGGCTCCGATGACGGTGTATTAGTGTCTGAGGCTCGGATGACGGTGTATTAGTGTCTGAGGCTCCGATGACGGTGTATTAGTGTCTGAGGCACCGATGACGGTGTATTAGTGTCTGAGGCTCCGATGACGGTGTATTAGTGTCTGAGGCTCCGATGACGGTGTATTAGTGTCTGAGGCTCCGATGACGGTGTATTAGTGCGTGAGGATCCGATGACTGTGTTTTAGTGTCTGAGGCTCCGATGACGGTGTATTAGTGTCTGAGGCACCGATGATGGTGTATTAGTGTCTGAGGCTCCGATGACGGTGTATTAGTGTCTGAGGCTCCGATGACGGTGTATTAGTGTCTGAGGCACCGATGACGGTGTATTAGTGTCTGTGGCACCGATGACGGTGTATTAGTGTCTGAGGCTCCGATGACAGTGCATTAGTGTCTGAGGCTCCGATGACGGTGTATTAGTGTCTGAGGCTCCGATGACGGTGTATTAGTGTCTGAGGCACCGATGACGGTGTATTAGTGTCTGTGGCACCAATGACGGTGTATTAGTGTCTGAGGCACCGATGACGTTGTATTAGTGTCTGAGGCTCCGATGACTGTGTATTAGTGTCTGAGGCTCCGATGACGGTGTATTAGTGTCTGAGGCACCGATGACGGTGTATTAGTGTCTGAGGCTCCGATGACGATGTATTAGTGTCTGAGGCTCCGATGACAGTGCATTAGTGTCTGAGGCACCGATGACGGTGTATTAGTGTCTGAGGCACCGATGACGTTGTGTAGGCTCCGATACGTGTCTGAGGCTCGGTGTATTAGTATCGATGACCGTGTATTAGTGTCTGAGGCTCCGATGACTGTGTATTAGTGTCTGTGGCACCGATGACGGTGTATTAGTGTCTGAGGCACCGATGACGGTGTATTAGTGTCTGAGGCTCCGATGACGATGTATTAGTGTCTGAGGCACCGATGACGGTGTATTAGTGTCTGTGGCACCGATGACGGTGTATTAGTGTCTGAGGCTCCGATGACTGTGTATTAGTGTCTGAGGCTCCGATGACGGTGTATTAGTGTCTGAGGCTCCGATGACGCTGTATTAGTGTCTGAGGCACCGATGACGGTATTAGTGTCTGAGGCACCGTATCTGTGGCACCGATGACGGTGTATTAGTGTCTGAGGCTCCGATGACAGTGTATTAGTGTCTGTGGCACCGATGACGGTGTATTAGTGTCTGAGGCACCGATGACGTTGTATTAGTGTCTGAGGCTCCGATGACGCTGTATTAGTGTCTGAGGCACCGATGACGGTGTATTAGTATCTGTGGCACCGATGACGGTGTATTAGTGTCTGAGGCTCCGATGACTGTGTATTAGTGTCTGTGGCACCGATGACGGTGTATTAGTGTCTGAGGCACCGATGACGGTGTATTAGTGTCTGAGGCTCCGATGACGGTGTATTAGTGTCTGAGGCTCCGATGACGGTGTATTAGTGTCTGAGGCACCGATGACGTTGTATTAGTGTCTGAGGCTCCGATGACTGTGTATTAGTGTCTGAGGCTCCGATGACGGTGTATTAGTGTCTGAGGCTCCGATGACGGTGTATTAGTGTCTGAGGCTCCGATGACGATGTATTAGTGTCTAAAGCTCCGATTCCACTATTCCATACGATACTTTAGACCATTTTAGCAAAAAAATCGAACATTTGGTGTAAATCAGAAGTCGTAGAGTTAGCTTTATGAGTGGACAAAGTTGTGTAAAAATCTTTCCCCTTGGATAATTAGAGAGAAAAATAATTTTAGAAAGCTAATTAGAGGAGAAACCGATGAAGAAAATTAATTGGACAGAAAGATTAGTGTTGTCTTATCAGTGGCTGACAATAACGTTGTTTTTTCAGGAGCCAGGGAAGAAATTTGGTGCCTATTGCATTTATTGTTGTTAGTGGTGGTGGTGGTAATGGTAGTTAGGCTAATAGTGGTAGGGGTTGTAATGGTATTAGGAGTAGGAATGTGTTAGTTGTGCTAGTGGTGTCACTATTTAGTAGGCCAGGTGTAGTGGTGGTGCTGGCTGGTGGTAGGTGGCAGTAGCAGCAGCAGCAGATGCAGCAGCAGCAGCAGCAGCAGCAGGTGCAGCAGCAGCAGCAGCAGCAGCAGCAGCAGCAGCAGCAGGTGCAGCAGCAGCAGCAGCAGCAGCAGCAGGTGCAGCAGCAGCAGCAGCAGCAGCAGCAGCAGCAGCAGGTGCAGCAGCAGCAGCAGGTGCAGCAGCAGGTGCAGCAGCAGCAGCAGCAGCAGCAGCAGGTGCAGCAGCAGCAGCAGCAGCAGCAGCAGCAGGTGCAGCAGCAGCAGCAGCAGCAGCAGCAGATGCAGCAGCAGTAGGAGCAGCAGCAGGTGCAGCAGCAGCAGGTGCAGCAGCAGCAGGAGCAGGTGCAGCAGCAGCAGCAGCAGCAGGTGCAGCAGCAGCAGCAGCAGCAGCAGCAGCAGCAGCAGCAGCAGCAGGTGCAGCAGCAGCAGCAGCAGCAGGTGCAGCAGCAGCAGCAGGTGCAGCAGCAGCAGCAGCAGCAGCAGCAGCAGCAGCAGCAGCAGCAGCAGCAGGTGCAGCAGCAGCAGCAGCAGCAGCAGCAGCAGCAGCAGCAGCAGCAGCAGCAGCAGCAGCAGGTGCAGCAGCAGCAGCAGCAGCAGCAGATGCAGCAGCAGGTGCAGCAGCAGCAGCAGGTGCAGCAGCAGCAGCAGCAGCAGCAGGTGCAGCAGCAGGTGCAGCAGCAGCAGGTGCAGCAGTAGCAGCAGGTGCAGCAGCAGCAACAGCAGGTGCAGCAGCAGCAGCATAAGCAGGTGCATCAGCAGCAGGTGCAGCAGCAGCAGCAGCAGGTGCAGCAGCAGGTGCAGCAGCAGCAGGTGCAGCAGTAGCAGGAGCAGGTGCAGCAGCAGCAGCAGGTGCAGCAGCAGGTGCAGCAGTAGCAGCAGGTGCAGCAGCAGCAGCAGCAGGTGCAGCAGCAGCAGCAGCAGCATAAGCAGGTGCATCAGCAGCAGGTGCAGCAGCAGCAGGTGCAGCAGCAGCAGGAGCAGGTGCAGCAGCAGCAGCAGGTGCAGCAGCAGGTGCAGCAGCAGCAGGTGCAGCAGCAGCAGCAGCAGCAGCAGGTGCAGCAGCAGCAGCAGCAGCAGCAGCAGGTGCAGCAGCAGCAGCAGCAGCAGCAGCAGCAGCAGCAGCAGCAGGTGCAGCAGCAGCAGCAGGTGCAGCAGCAGGTGCAGCAGCAGCAGGTGCAGCAGCAGCAGCAGCAGCAGGTGCAGCAGCAGCAGCAGCAGTATATAAAATTAATAATAGCTACAAATTCACAGTAACAGTGGGTAAATACTAACTATATACTCCACAGGGCAGTACACATACATACCAGCTTATGTCTACCTCGGCTGATGCTCACAGATAAACTGACAGTGTGAAATAGAGGCAGCCTCAGGAAGTGACGCGTACTGGACAGGTCGATCTGGGCTACTGAGTGACTTTTGTCCTGAAGCATACTTGTCAAAATACTTTTGGGTTTCCACACACTTAGCTATATATTTCTTCTTGACCTGTACTTAACTCTGTGAAGAAGTGTCTTGTTTGCTCCCGTGGACTGAACCAAGATGCCCTCCATCGAGCAACTTTACCAGCAACTTAAGGAAGAATTGAGGGCAGCGAAGATGGAGATACGGCGATTGACCGAGGAAAACAAGAGGATTCGTAGTAGTCCTCCTGTTTCGAGTCCTCAGGTCAAGAAGGGATCGTGGTCAGTGGCTGGACAGCAGGGGACGACGAAGTTGACGATCAAGAAGACGAATGGAAAGCCAGAAACGATGAAGAAGAAAGAGACTGCTGTGGAAACTCCCGTGGAAACCTCCAACGCATTCTCGGTGCTACCCGACGAATGTGAGTCTACTACTGGGATCGTCACGACGAACGACAACAAGGAAGGTAAGAATATTGTTGTTGTTGGGGATAGCCAGGTTAGATACATGGATAGGGCATTCTGCTTGAAGGACAGGAGTAGGAGACAAAGGGTATGCTTTCCTGGGGCTGGGATGGAGGACATTGTTAGCCGGCTTGACAACATCATGAACGGTAATGGGATCAATCCTATTATTTGCCTCAGTGCTGGAGGCAATGATGTAGGCAAGCGTAGAAGTGAGGATTTAGTTAGAAAGTTCAGGACAGCTATAGACATGATTAGGAAGAAGGGGGGGCGCCCTGTTATATGTGGCATTTTGCCAAGAAGAGGTGTTGGTAATGAATGGTTGTCCAGAGCAATTGGTATTAATTGTTGGCTGGATAAACACTGTAAGGATAATGCAGTACCATTCATTGACAACTGGGACAACTTCTATGGCCGAAATGACATGTATGCCAGGGATGGGGTTCACTTATCCAGGGCAGGTGTGGGTTTTCTTGCTAACTCAGTTGAGGGGGTTGTTAGGACTTTAAACTAGGATTAGTTAGAGGTATGGGTTTAGAAATGATTAATAATGAGTATGGATATATTGACTTATGCTCTGATATTAAGAATCTTAATAGTAACTGTCATGGAGTAACTCTGGGTAATGATAATTTCAGAAATTGTGTAAAAACAAAGATGAATAGGAAAAATGTGCAGAAGAAAAAACATATGATGGTATTTTATGCTAACAGTCGAAGTGCAAGAAATAAAATTAATGAACTACGTTTGGTAGCATGTGCTGGGAACTTTGATATCATTGCATTAACTGAAACGTGGTATGATTTAAAGAGTCGGGATATGACTGCTGAGTGTAATATTCAGGGATTTAAGTTATTCAATGTGGATAGATGTAATGGGAAGGGGGGAGGAGTTGCATTGTATGTTCGAGAAAATATTAATTGTTGCATAAAAACAGGTATAAAAATAGATGGAGCAGTAACAGAGTCTGTTTGGGTAGAGTTCGTGGAGGGTCAAGAAAAACTAATTCTAGGTGTAATATACCGACCTCCAGGCTTGGATCACGATAGAGGGAGACTTCTTTGGGACGAAATTGTTAGGGCTTCTGGACACAGTAACGTAGTCATAGTAGGGGACTTTAACTTTAGCCAAATTGACTGGAATTCTTTGACAGGTAATCTAGAGTCCAGTGACTTCATGGAAACAGTTCAGGACTGTTTTCTGAAACAGAGTGTAACTGAACCTACCAGGGGTAATAATTTGCTAGACCTAGTCTTGTCAAATAAGGAAACACTCGTGAATAATCTGGAGATCACTGAAGAGCTTGGCGCAAGTGATCACAAATCCATCACCTTTAGCATTAATTGGGAATGCAAGAATAATGATAATACAGTAAAAATCCCCGATTTTCGTTCTGCCGATTATAATGGACTTAGGGAACATCTGTCTAATCTTGATTGGGGTTATCTAGCTAATGATTTTATTGACGATAATCATACTTATGAATATGAAGGGATCTGCTTTTATGATTGTTTTCTTAATAATGTACACAGTGCCCAGAGTATATACATTCCCCAGAGAGAAATTAGGTCTAATAATAACGATCCCAAATGGGTTAACAGGAGGCTAAAGCATCTATTAGGGGAGAAAAGGGGAATTTATAGGCGCATCAGAAGAGGAGAGGTTAACCTTACTGACCAATATGTTCAGCTTAAAAGAGAAGTAAAAAAGGCGATTAGAAAGGCTAAACGTGACTATGAAATTAGAGTTGCTAATGAATCAAAGACTAATCCAAAGGGGTTCTTTCAAGTGTATAGGACGAAGGTGAAGGAAAAAGTAGGACCTCTGAAATCTGGGAATGGACAGCTGACGGATAATGAACTGGAAATGTGTTCCTTATTTAATGACTATTTTTTGTCAGTTTTTACACAGGAAGATGTAAATGAGATTCCAGTAATTAACAATTATTTAGTTCCTGATGAATTTAAGTTAACTAATATTACTGTCACGAGGGACATGGTTATTAAACAGATAGACAAACTGAAACAAAATAAGTCCCCGGGACCCGATGAGTTGTTTTCAAGGGTACTTAAGGAATGCAAGATGGAGCTTAGTCAGCCATTAACGAGTGTATTCAATGCGTCCATCCTTACCAGTGTTGTGCCAGAGATGTGGAAGATGGCTAATGTGGTTCCTATATTCAAATCAGGGGATAAGTCCACTCCTTCAAATTACCGTCCAATAAGCCTGACATCTATAGTGGGCAAGTTATTAGAATCAATTATAGCTGACATTATCAGAAGTCACCTTGAAGAGCATAACTTGATAAATGAATCTCAGCATGGATTCACGAGAGGTCGTTCCTGCCTGACAAACTTACTGACGTTCTTCAATAGAACATTTGAGGCAGTTGACAGTGATAAGGAATATGATATTGTTTATTTGGATTTTAGTAAAGCCTTCGACAGAGTACCTCACAAGAGACTCTTAAGAAAAGTGGCAGCTCATGGTATAGGAGGTAAAGTTCTAGCATGGATTGAGGCATGGCTTACCAATAGAAAGCAGAGAGTTACCATTAATGGAGTGAAATCTGAATGGGGATTAGTCACTAGTGGCGTTCCACAAGGATCAGTTTTAGGCCCTCTCTTGTTCATAATTTACATTAATGACCTTGATGAAGGGATTACTAGTGACATGAGTAAGTTTGCTGATGATACAAAGATAGGCCGTATAATTCACTCTGAGGAGGATATCAATGAACTCCAGGACGATTTGAACAAATTAATGTCTTGGTCTGAGAAATGGCAGATGAAGTTTAATGTGGATAAGTGTAAGGTACTTGCCCTTGGTAATGAAAATAACCCTCGAAGCTATAATCTAGGTGAAGTAGAGCTTGGTCATACAGAATGTGAAAAAGACTTGGGAGTCATGGTAAGCAGAAATCTAAAGCCAAGACAGCAGTGCCTCAGTGTGCGCAACAAGGCCAACAGATTACTTGGATTTATCTCAAGAAGTATAAGTAACAGAAGTCCAAAAGTTATTTTACAGCTCTATACATCACTAGTGAGGCCTCATTTAGATTATGCTGCTCAGTTTTGGTCCCCTTACTACAGGATGGACATAGACTCATTAGAGAACATACAGAGAAGAATGACTAAAATGATTTACTGTGTAAGGAACCTCCCGTATGAAGATAGACTTAAAGCCTTAAATCTCCACTCTCTGGAGAGGCGTAGAATGAGGGGAGATATCATTGAAGTGTATAAGTGGATGACGGGCATAAACAAGGGAGACATTAATAAAGTACTGAGGGTGTCGAACCAGGTAAGAACCAGGAATAATGGATTTAAGTTGGATAAATTTAGATTTAGAAAGGACATAGGTAAGTACTGGTTTTCTAACAGAGTTGTAGATGCGTGGAACAGTCTTCCCAGTGGGGTGATAGAGGCTAGGACCTTGGGTAGCTGGACAAATATATGAGTGGGAGGGGCTGGGTTTGATTGGTGTTGGGGGGTGCTGGAGTTGTTTCTTAAGTAGCTCTAGGTAGATGTCGTTTTGATAAGACGTCGTACTTAGTGTTCCTCAGTGGTGACGTGTACTTAGCTCTGTGAAGACCTGTTTGTGTGCTCTCTGTGAATCTGAACCAGGATGTCCTCTCTTGAGCAGCTTTACCAGCAGCTGAGAGAAGAACTCAGAGTTGCTAAGCAGCTGGAGATACGGCGATTAACGGAGGAGAACAAGAGGATTCGTAGTAATCCTCCTGTTGTGAGTCCCCAGGTTAAGAGGGGAGCTTGGTCAGTGGCCGGGCAACATGGAACCAAGCTGAAGATTAAGAAAACGGTTGGAGAGGCAGAAACAACGAGAAACCAGAAGACTGCCGTGGAAACTTCCAACTCATTCTCGGTGCTACCTGACGAATGTGAGTGTTCTACTGGGAATGCCACAACGAGCACCAAGGAAGCATTGGCAGACGTGAGTGAGACATCCCTAGAAACCCCAACGAAGACCATCGAGAACGTCATGACGAATTCTACAAGTGGTGTAATGCTACCTGGCGAATGTGAGTCGACTACTCGGAGCATCACTACGGACGACGCCAAGGAAGGTAAAAACATTGTTGTTGTTGGGGATAGCCAGATTAGGTACATGGATAGGGCATTCTGTTTGAAGGATAGGAGTAGGAGGCAGAGAGTGTGTTTTCCTGGGGCTGGGATGAAGGATATTGTTAGCCGTCTGGATGACATCATGAGAGGTAATGGGAGCAATCCTATTATCTGTCTCAGTGCTGGAGGCAACGATGTTGGCAGACGTAGGAGTGAGGACCTGATTAGCAGGTATAGGTCAGCAATAGAGATAATTAGGAAGAAGGGTGGGAAACCTGTCATATGTGGCATTTTGCCAAGGAGAGGAGTTGGAAATGAATGGTTGTCCAGAGCAATTGGTGTCAATTGCTGGCTGGACAAATACTGTAAGGAAAATGCGGTAACATTCATTGACAACTGGGACCTCTTCTATGGCAGAAATGACATGTATGCCAGGGATGGGGTTCACTTGTCTAGGTGTGGGGTGGGAGCACTGGCCAACGCAGTGGAGGGAGCTGTTAGGTCTTTAAACTAGGAATAGTTAGTGGTATGGGTTTTGGCGGGAAAACTGTGAAGTCGCAGGGTAGTAATATGAGTACTAGGAGAACTAGTAATAGGCAAAATGAGGTGGATATTGGAAAGCCAGTGGCACTAATTGACAAGGACAGTAATAGGTTTAGTGGAATAACAGAAAGGAGCAGGAAGGGTAAAGAGAAAGGAGGGTCATTAAATATTTATTACACAAATAGTCGCAGTGCTAGGAATAAGATGGACGAGTTGAGACTAGTTGCTAGTGCAGGTAACATAGATGTATTTGCCATTACTGAGACGTGGTTTAATTCAAAAAGTCGGGACATGCCTGCAGAATGTCACATTCAGGGTTTTAAATTGTTCCAAGTAGATAGAAGTATCGGGAAGGGGGGTGGGGTGGCATTGTATGTCCGAGATCGCTTGAACTGTTGCATAAAAACGGGTATTAAGTCTGAAGTAACACATACAGAGTCTGTTTGGATAGAATTTTCAGAGGGGCATGAAAAATTAATTTTAGGTGTGATATACCGTCCCCCAAATTTAGATAGGGACCAGGGGAGACTACTATGGGAGGAAATTGTTAGGGCCACAAGGCACGATAATGTAGTAATTCTAGGAGACTTTAACTTTAGTCATATTGATTGGAATTTCTTGACTGGGAATTTAGAATCATACGATTTCTTAGAAGTAGTTCAGGATTGTTTTTTGAAGCAGTTTGTGACAGAACCTACAAGGGGTAATAACCTGCTTGACTTAGTTCTGGCAAACAATGAATCCCTTGTTAATAATTTAGAAGTTTCAGAGGAACTGGGTGCTAGCGACCACAAATCAATTACATTTAGAATTGAATGGAAGTATGATAGTAGGGATAACTCAGTAACAGTCCCAGATTTTCGCTTAGCAGATTACGATGGGCTTAGAGAACACTTATCATCTGTTGACTGGGGTAACGAAGAGAGCTATCAATATGACAGTTTTCTGAACACAATACATGCTGCTCAAAGAACGTTTATCCCTTATAAGGAAATTAGATCAAATAGAAATGACCCAAAATGGATGAATAATAGGCTGAAATATCTACTAGGGCATAAGAAAGGAATTTATAGGCGTATCAAAAGAGGCGAGGGTCATCTTATGAATCAGTATATTGACATTAAGAGGGACATTAAAAAGGGGATAAGAAAAGCTAAAAGGGACTATGAAATTAAAGTTGCTAGGGATTCTAAAACTAACCCAAAAAGTTTTTTCCAGGTATATAGAACAAAAGTCAGAGATAAGATAGGTCCCCTTAAAAATAACTATGGGCATCTTACTGACAAAGAGAATGAAATGTGCTCGATTTTAAATAATTATTTTCTCTCGGTTTTTACACAGGAAGACACTAATAATATTCCGGTAATTAATTTTTATAGTGGATCAGAAGAAGATAAATTATGTAACATCACAGTCACTAGTGAAATGGTTGTGAAGCAGATAGACCGACTGAAGCAAAATAAGTCACCGGGTCCTGATGAGGTTTTTTCAAGGGTTCTAAAGGAATGCAAAATGGAAGTCTGTGAACCATTAACTAATATTTTTAATTTATCTCTTCAAACAGGTGTAGTGTCTGATATGTGGAAGATGGCTAATGTAATTCCTATTTTTAAAACAGGGGACAAGTCGTTACCGTCAAATTACCGCCCAATAAGCCTGACCTCAATTGTAGGCAAATTACTAGAGTCAATTATAGCTGAGATTATAAGAAGCCATCTCGATAAGCATAGCTTGATTAATGATACTCAGCATGGATTCACAAGAGGCCGGTCTTGTCTAACTAATTTATTAACTTTCTTCAGTAAAGCTTTTGAGGCTGTTGACCACGATAAAGAATTTGATATTATTTACTTAGATTTTAGTAAGGCATTTGATAGAGTTCCGCACCAAAGACTGTTGAAGAAAGTAGCAGCTCATGGCATTGGGGGAAGGGTGCTCTCGTGGATCGAATCATGGCTCACAGACAGGAAGCAGAGAGTGTCCATAAATGGGGTTAAATCCGAGTGGGGATCAGTAACAAGTGGCGTTCCACAGGGATCAGTCTTGGGCCCGTTGTTGTTTATAATATATATCAATGATCTTGATGAAGGAATTACTAGTGATATGAGCAAATTCGCCGATGACACGAAGATAGGTAGGATAATTGATTCAAACGTAGATGTTAGGGAACTTCAGGAGGATTTAGACAAACTCTACTCTTGGTCAGAAAAGTGGCAGATGCAGTTCAATGTAGATAAATGCAAGGTTCTGAAGCTCGGGAGTGTCCATAACCCTAGCACTTATAAGTTAAATAATGTAGAACTTAGCCATACAGATTGCGAAAAGGACTTGGGGGTTATGGTAAGCAGCAACCTTAAACCAAGACAGCAATGCCTAAGCGTACGTAATAAGGCAAATAGATTACTGGGATTTATATCAAGAAGTGTAAGCAACAGAAGTCCAGAGGTCATACTGCAGCTTTATACATCATTAGTAAGGCCTCACCTAGATTATGCAGCTCAATTCTGGTCTCCATATTACAGAATGGACATAAATTCGTTAGAAAACATTCAGCGTAGGATGACTAAATTAATACATAGCATTAGAAATCTTCCTTATGAAGAAAGATTGAAGACTCTTAAGTTACATTCACTTGTTAGACGAAGAATGAGGGGAGACCTGATCGAAGTGTATAAGTGGAAGATAGGTATTAATAAAGGGGATATTAACAAGGTCTTGAGGATATCTCTCCAAGAGAGAACCCGCAGTAATGGATTTAAATTAGATAAGTTTAGATTTAGAAAGGACATAGGAAAGTATTGGTTTGGAAATAGGGTAGTTGATGAGTGGAACAGTCTACCTAGTTGGGTTATTGAGGCTAGGACTTTGGGTAGTTTCAAATTTAGGTTGGATAAGTACATGAGTGGGAGGGGTTGGATTTGAGTGGGACTTGCACATCAGAGCTTATTTCTTGGGTAGCATTGAAAATTGGGTTGGTCAAATGTTTGTTAGTGGGATGAATTGTAAAGGACCTGCCTAGTATGGGCCAACAGGCCTGCTGCAGTGTTCCTCCTTTCTTATGTTCTTATGTTTGATCCTTTATTGACTACGTTTCGCCCACACAGTGGGCTTTTTTCATTGCACAAACAGAACTGTTTGTGACATGAAAAAGCCCACTGTGTGGGCGAAACGTAGTCAATAAAGGATCACATTATACTCCATATGTGTTTATATTTCCATTGTGTCGGTATTTTATACCATTTATTTCCAACCATTTTAATGTTCAATCTGTCAGACACTGCAACACAAGGGTATCTTGGTACAGACCTGCAATCAACTTCGACAACTTCCACTAGTGAGAGGGGCTGGATTTGAGAGGGACCTAACCTTTCAACATCTGAGTTCTTACCTCTCCTAGTGGCCTACGTCTCACCTCCTGGCGCTATAAAAGCTCCATCCTGTCACTTCTTCTCCATATTGTTTCATACTATGGAACAATGCTCTTCTCCAGACTGAGGGACTGACCACCTCAAAACTTTAAGGGTGATGGACTGATTACATCGTCTTCAAGGGACCTATCTTATCTCTGACTTTTGTTCTATAGACCTGGAAAAAACTTTTTGGGTTAGTTTTAGAATCCCTAGCAACTTTAATTTCATAGTCCCTTTTAGCTTTTCTTATCCCCTTTTTAATTTTTTATTATTTTTTATTATCACACTGGCCGATTCCCACCAAGGCAGGGTGGCCCGAAAAAGAAAAACTTTCACCATCATTCACTCCATCACTGTCTTGCCAGAAGGGTGCTTTACACTACAGTTTTTAAACTGCAACATTAACACCCCTCCTTCAGAGTGCAGGCACTGTACTTCCCATCTCCAGGACTCAAGTCCGGCCTGCCGGTTTCCCTGAATCCCTTCATAAATGTTACTTTGCTCACACACTTTGCTCCACACTCCCTTTTTAATGTCCCTCTTAATGTCAATATACTGATTCATAAGATGACCCTCGCCTCTTTTGATACGCCTATAAATTCCTTTCTTATGCCCTAGTAGATATTTCAGCCTATTATTCATCCATTTTGGGTCATTTCTATTTGATCTAATTTCCTTATAAGGGATAAACGTTCTTTGAGCAGCATGTATTGTGTCGCTTGTCGCTTGATCTTCAGATAGTTCCTGACTATGGAACTGAACTTCTCCAGGCCGAGGGACTGACAACCTCAAATTCTACGACTTTAAGGGTGATGGACTGATTACATCGTCTTCACATCTCTACTGTTCCTGCCTACTTTCTGTATTCGACTGAAGACGCCTACTGTGTAGGCGAAACGTTTCGGAATAAAGTTGTCTAACTGTTGCATATGTGTCTTACCTAACAACCTGTCGGTATTGTATACCATTTTGATGTTTATCCAGATGTTGCACATGTGTCTTAACTTTCATATTGTCGGTATTTTATACCTTTCTTGCACAATGGATGAACACTGCAGAAGGCCTACTGGTCCATGCGAGGCAGGTCCTTATCAAAACGACCTCTACCCAAAACTACCCAAGAAATAAGTCCCGTACCAAATGACATCAATCAAACCCAGCCCCTCCCACTCACAATGGTAACCAGCATGTGGAAAAAGACACTTATGTACAGTTCAGGACATTTATTAAAGGAAACGTTTCGCCACGAGTGGCTTCTTCAGTCCTAATACAGAGAAAACTAAGAAAACACACATATATATAGTGGTGGGAGTCAGGTGAGGTGAAGCGTGGGTAGAGGTGGTAATAGTAGTAGTAGTAGTAGTAATGGAACTAAGGAGGTGAGGTTAGAGAGGGACCTGCTGGCATCAAGTAACACCAGTTCCCAGGATGGGTAATATCCTCTTGCTTAGTAATTTTGAAATACTGTAACTACCGGATTTTTGCTTTATAGTGTTACTGACAGAAATTAGTGCAGCTTCAATGCATTTTCTCCGTCTTAAGTCGTCTTCTTTAATAACTAGTTTAGCTTCATTGAATTTCATGAGGTGTCCAACATCGTCTCTATGTTGAACACATGCGTTTTTGCGGTCATCATTTCTGCAAGCATTTTTGTGTTCTGCTATTCTAATGTCCAGAGTTCTGGCTGTTTCCCCCACATATACTTTGTCACACCCCCCACATGGTATAGTGTAGATTCCTGCACTTGTGCCAGAATCATGCTTGGGTTTTTGTATCAGGTTCCTAATAGTAGTTGAAGAGCTGGTAGATATTTTAGCCAGTTTTCTGTCAAACATTTTTGAAACATTAGTGGCAACGTTGCTGACCGGTAAAACGATGTAACTTGGAGGCTTTTCTTCAATTTGATAGGTGTTGGTCTTGCTGAGGATACGTGTTGCACGTTTCCTGCAGTCACGTATGAAGTGTAGGGGAAAGTGTAGTGAACTAAAAGAGTTGGTGATGTATGTACATTCTTCTTCGAGGAACTGCGGACTGGAAATTCTGTAGGCTCTCAGAAAGAAGCCAATAACTACCCCTCTTTTAGTTCTTGTGTCATGGTGAGAGAAGAAATGTAGAAGATCATTCTTGTAGGTAGGCTTCCGGTAGACTTTAAAAGAAAGTTTGCTTTCCCCTGTGCGTAAGAGAACGTCGAGAAAAGGTAACTGGTTGTCCTTCTCCTCCTCTAGAGTAAATTTAATAGTGGGTTCCAGATTGTTGATGGTGTTGAGGATGCCCTGTACGTCAAGATTTTTGGGTACAATGACCAAAATATCATCTACGTACCGCATCCAAGTAACTGAACGAGGGATGTTATTGAGGATCCTTCTTGATTCCAGGTCCTCCATATATAAATTGGCAAGAACTGCACTAAGGGGGGATCCCATGGCTAGTCCGAAGAGTTGTTTGTACTTCTTGTCCTCAAACCTAAAACAGTTATAACGAACACAAAGTTCGACAAGGCTCACAAAATCTTGGCGGGGTACAGGTAACTCTGTATCATCTTTAATCACCCTGCGAAGAAGATCAATGGCTTGATCAACTGGGACATTGGTGAATAAGGCAGTCACGTCAAAACTTGCAAGCTTCTTATCACTCATGTCGAGATCCCTGATACGGTTAAGGAGGTCACCCGAATGCTTTAGATGAGCCTGACTGATTGTACCCAGGAGCTTTGACAAATATTTCGCCAAAACTCCTGCTACTGTACTGTACTCCTGAACTGTACATAAGTGTCTTTTTCCACATCTTGTCGGTATCACCATACCATTTCCTGGTAACCAGCATACTGGTTACCATTGTGCAGTAAGACATTTCAAGCTTCTGTTGGAGCTATCTATAAACAGCCGCCAATCTTCTAGTCGTTATTCAAGTCCCATTCGAAGAAGTCCAGGGATGTTATAGCTGTATACAAATGCTTCATCTTGGCTGAAGGAGTTCAACCTCTCTTGTCCGATAAGCTGTTATTTTAACTTCTTGTTGTAGACAGTTCTTTTCTTTTAGTCGGGATGCTAAAAGTTCAGATGCTTACTTTGACAGACTGACGTCATGTATCAGATCATTGAGTTCTTGGGAAAACTGTTGGGGGTGTTGATATGATTACTTCACATTCACTTCCATTGTTATTACCTGTGTTACATCCTAAACCCTGAATATCTTCAACAACCGACAATGGGATGGCAGGCAGTGTTGTAAACACTAGTATGAGGAAGTCTTTGCTGACTCCAAAACAGGATAATTCCCATTAAAATGGTATAAAATACCGACAGGTTGTTAGGTAAGACACATATGCAACACATATGTGTCTTACCTAACAACAGGATAATTCCCACTTGACTTACTTGCCTCGACTGAAACCTTTCACATTCACCATACAGAAATAAGAATCGTAGTGGTAGTTTTCTCGGCTTTATCCACACCATAGGTACGCCCAAGTTTAAACTTTCCCATTGCTTGTTATGTTAGGTAAGACACATATGCAACAGTTAGGTATCTTTATTTTGAAACGTTTCGCCTACACAGTAGGCTTCTTCAGTCGAGTACAGAAAAGTTGATAGAAGCAGAAGATACTTGAAGACGATGTAATCAGTCCATCACCCTTAAAGTTTTGAGGTGGTCAGTCCCTCAGTCTGGAGAGCATTGTTCCATAGAATGAAACAATATGGAGATGAAGTGACAGGATGGAGCCTATTTATAGCGCCAACAGGTGAGACGTAGGTCACTAGGAGAGGTAAGAACTCAGATGTTGGGAGGTCAGGTCCCTCTCAAATCCAGCCGTTCTCACTAGTAGAGGTTGTAAAAGTTGATTGTAGGTCTGTACCAAGATACCCTTGTGTTGCAGTGTCTGACAGGTTGAACATTAAAATGGTATAAAATACCGACAGGTTGTTAGGTAAGACACATATGCAACAGTTAGGTATCTTTATTTTGAAACGTTTCGCCTACACAGTAGGCTTCTTCAGTCGAGTACAGAAAAGTTGATAGAAGCAGAAGATACTTGAAGACGATGTAATCAGTCCATCACCCTTAAAGTTTTGAGGTGGTCAGTCCCTCAGTCTGGAGAGCATTGTTCCATAGAATGAAACAATATGGAGATGAAGTGACAGGATGGAGCCTATTTATAGCGCCAACAGGTGAGACGTAGGTCACTAGGAGAGGTAAGAACTCAGATGTTGGGAGGTCAGGTCCCTCTCAAATCCAGCCGTTCTCACTAGTAGAGGTTGTAAAAGTTGATTGTAGGTCTGTACCAAGATACCCTTGTGTTGCAGTGTCTGACAGGTTGAACACTGCAACACAAGGGTATCTTGGTACAGACCTACAATCAACTTTTACAACCTCTACTAGTGAGAACGGCTGGATTTGAGAGGGACCTGACCTCCCAACATCTGAGTTCTTACCTCTCCTAGTGACCTACGTCTCACCTGTTGGCGCTATAAATAGGCTCCATCCTGTCACTTCATCTCCATATTGTTTCATTCTATGGAACAATGCTCTCCAGACTGAGGGACTGACCACCTCAAAACTTTAAGGGTGATGGACTGATTACATCGTCTTCAAGTATCTTCTGCTTCTATCAACTTTTCTGTACTCGACTGAAGAAGCCTACTGTGTAGGCGAAACGTTTCAAAATAAAGATACCTAACTGTTGCATATGTGTCTTACCTAACAATCATTCTTTGAATTTTTTCGTAAGATAATATACGTACAAACTTTACTAGCATATTATGGTGTAAGACTGTGCAATAATAATTATGAATTACTTTAAAAGGGAAGTTACCGCCACAGGGAGAGACAGCAGACGGTCGGGCTATTGTAAGTCCAAAACTCATGAGGATAGTGGCGATGTGTTCCCTCATGAGGACAGTGGCAATGTGTTCCTCATGACAGTGGTAATGTGTTCCTTCATGAGGACAGTGGCAAAGTGTTCCTCATGAGGACAGTGGCAAAGTGTTCCTCATGAGGACAGTGGCAATGTGTTCCTCATGACAGTGGTAATGTGTTCCTTCATGAGGACAGTGGCAAAGTGTTCCTTCATGAGGACAGTGGCAAAGTGTTCCTTCATGAGGACAGTGGCAAAGTGTTCCTTCATGAGGACAGTGGCAAAGTGTTCCTCATGAGGACAGTGGCAAAGTGTTCCTCATGAGTACAGTGGCAAAGTGTTCCCTCATGAGGACAGTGGCAAAAGTGTTCCCTCATGAGGGCAGTGGCAATGTGTTCCTCATGACAGTGGTAATGTGTTCCTTCATGAGGACAGTGGCGATGTGTTCCCTCATGAGTACAGTGGCAAAGTGTTCCCTCATGAGAGCAGTGGCAAAGTGTTCCCTCATGAGTACAGTGGCAAAGTGTTCCCTCATGAGGGCAGTGGCAAAGTGTTCCCTCATGAGGACAGTGGTAAAGTGTTCCCTCATGAGGACAGTGGTAAAGTGTTCCCTCATGAGGACAGTGGCAAAGTGTTCCCTCATGAGTACAGTGGCAAAGTGTTCCCTCATGAGGACAGTGGCAAAGTGTTCCCTCATGAGGACAGTGGTAAAGTGTTCCCTCATGAGGACAGTGGCAAAGTGTTCCCTCATGAGGACAGTGGCGATGTGTTCCCTCATGAGTACAGTGGCAAAGTGTTCCCTCATTAGGACAGTGGCAAAGTGTTCCCTCATGAGGACAGTGGTAAAGTGTTCCCTCATGAGGACAGTGACAAAGTGTTCCCTCATGAGGACAGTGGCAAAGTGTTCCCTCATGAGGACAGTGGCAAAGTGTTCCCTCATGAGTACAGTGGCAAAGTGTTCCCTCATGAGGACAGTGGCAAAGTGTTCCCTCATGAGTACAGTGGCAAAGTGTTCCCTCATGAGGACAGTGGCAAAGTGTTCCCTCATGAGGACAGTGGCAAAGTGTTCCCTCATGAGGACAGTGGCAAAGTGTTCCCTCATGAGGACAGTGGCAAAGTGTTCCCTCATGAGGACAGTGGCGAGGACAGTGGCAAAGTGTTCCCTCATGAGTACAGTGGCACAGTGGCAAAGTGTTCCCTCATGGCAAAGTGTTCCCTCATGAGGACAGTGGCAAAGTGTTCCCTCATGAGTACAGTGGCAAAGTGTTCCCTCATGAGTACAGTGGCAAAGTGTTCCCTCATGAGGACAGTGGCAAAGTGTTCCCTCATGAGTACAGTGGCAAAGTGTTCCCTCATGGTTTAAATGTGGTTAAAATGTCTTTATCATTATGCCTCATCTACGGATAATTACTCCTCACGTCAGTTCTACTAATTGTCACTTGCTAATTATCATTAGTCACAAAGAGCACAATTATCAGTTTCCAGCCTCCACCCAGGCAGTATCACCAGCTGGACAGCCTCAGAGATGAAAAGTTATGTCCGACAAGCCAGCTGGTGATAACAGATGGTGTGCAATAAAACAAGTGGTGATAACAGTTGTTCTGCAACTTAGGAGGTGGTGATAACAGGTGGTGTTCAGTAATCTAGCAGGTGGTGATAACAGGTGGTATCCAGCAGCCTACCAGGTGGTGATAACAGATGGTGATAAGTTGTGTCCATCAGGTGGTGATAACAGGTAGTATCCAGCAGCCTACCAGGTGGTGATAACGGATGGTGATAAGTAATATCCAGCAGCCAGCAGGTGGTGTCCAACAAACCAACAGGTGGTGTCCTGCAAGCCTGCAGGCGGTAAACACAGGCGGTGTCTAGAAAACCTGAAAGTGGCGCCAACAGGTGGTGTCCAGTAAGACAACAGGTGGTGTCCAGTAAGACAACAGGTGAATATTAAAATGGTATAAAATACCGACAGGTTGTTAGGTAAGACACATATGCAACAGTTAGGTATCTTCATTTCGAAACGTTTCGCCTACACAGTAGGCTTCTTCAGTCTAGTACAGAAAAGTTGATAGAAGAGACGTGAAGACGATGTAATCAGTCCATCACTCTTGAAGTTTTGAGGTGGTCAGTCCCTCAGTCTGTGGCCTACATCTCACCTCCTGGTGGTATATAAGGCTCCATCCTGTCACTTCAGCTCCATATTGTTTCTGACTATGGAACAATTCTCTTCTCCAGACTGAGGGACTGACCACCTCAAAACTTCATGGGTGATGGACTGATTACATCGTCTTCATGTCTCTTCTATCAACTTTTCTGTACTCGACTGAAGAAGCCTACTGTGTAGGCGAAACGTTTCGAGATAAAGATACTTAACTGTTGCATATGTGTCTTACCTAACAAGCCAACAGGTGGTGACAACAATGACCACAACATTAGTTATGACTAAACACCAACACTTACATAATCACCACGCAGTCAACAATCACCACTGAGATAACAATCACCACAACAAAAAGTATCAGCAATCACCAGCACTCACGTAGCCACCGCTGAGACACCAGCTACCAGCAGAGCAGGTGTAACCAGAGGACAGGAGCGTCCCACACCTGCGACGCAGTTTGGTTGAAATGTTTCAACCAAGTATTCTGTTACACTGAAGGAAATGCAAATGGCGCTCCCAGGGAGTCTCTCAGACTTCTGTGTGAGAAGTCACAACTCCTTCGAGAAATCTGGATGCGTCACCAACCATTATGGTGTTTCTCTTACCACAAAACCAGCCATCACCACTACTGTCTTCTCTCCCGTATTAGTGATCACCATCCACCTTCTCTTCATCGTCTTCCTCCCACAGGAGCTGTCACTATGAAGAACCCCAGTAAAAAGTCACTTTGACTCTATCTTAGGTAATTTACACATATGTTACTGTGTATAATATATGTAACTGTATTTATGTGTACCTGTACCTACATAAATTTACTTGTGACGAAGTTCACTAGTAGGTAATCATTTGACGTCACCTCAGTGCCTCTGCCCTGGGCACTGTATGAAACAAGAACACAAAGAATTCAGAAAAGAAATCGGACAAACCATACCACGAATGAGGTTAGAATCTGCGATCAGAGAGTCTCAAAACTCCAGACCATCGCGTTAACCACTGGGCCAGCTATCCACAATAAGATCCATCCAACTAAGTTATTTCTACACCATAGAAAGGTTAGCATAGGTACCACTGTGACCACAAATGCAAGTTTTTACAGACGAATCTCCCACTAGCGTGGCGAAATTCGTAATACTTGTTACATACCATATTCTGAAGTGTACTTTAGTTCTCAGGGACTAATGCTCCCTTAAACATTAACCTAATTTATTAGCAATATTAAGACGAGCATTGGACTCAGTACTTACGAAATAAACAGTTTACTGCTTTCACGGAATATGAAAACATTTATGAATGAATGACATGAAAATAATGTACAGAATACAATGAATTAATTTCGGACATCAAGTCTTATAAACCCCCAGATACGCACAGGCACGTAATAAGTGAGAATATATCTAGACAAGCAGCTGTTCCCTTCCCCCTCCCTTATATAAGATATAAAATATACAATGATTGAATTAATATTATACGAAGTACATGAGCATACAGCAGGTCACATTCACTCAGTTATTAATCCACAGGATTAATAACACAGGATTAATAACTCAGTAATAATAATAAGTCTGCTGAAGAGGACCCCTGACGGGGGTCATAATATACAGATCAGTCTGAAGAGTTTGTCTCCAGGCGGGTTATTATTGAGCATTGACGAGTATTAATTACACATTACTTATTCATATTGGAATATTGGAGACAGATATATGGGGTGATAAATAGAAAAGATTCTACCCCCTCCAGGGGCTCACTGTTTGGATTCCTGTCAGTACATAACCCTGCAGGAGGATCCTTGACGTCGGTGAGAGGCTCTTGATTTAAGGAATCAGACCTCACTTCCCCCCCTTCCCTAGATCAAACCTGATCATCCCCATTTCCCGAGGTAATGCAAGATCACTACTGGTTAATGCTCACTCTATCCATGAATGCAATATTTTTCTTAACACTTCGTAGTTTTCCATCGAGGAGACAGACTATGTTGATAACAACAACAACAACAACAACAACAACAACAACAACAACAACAACAACAACAACAACAACAACAACAACAACAACAACCAACAGCCAACAACCAACAACAACAACAACAATTAGATGTATTTCGGTCTCAGCTCGATCCGAGAAAGGTATCCCAGTATTCCATAACCCAATTCCCCTGTGTCTCAATACACGCGATTGGAATAGTGCAGAGTGCGACAGTTGAATATCAGTGTTGAAAATCTGAAGGGAATCAGAAGAGATTTTCACAAGTCACCACATAGAAACTAATATTCAAATTTCTTCCATAAAAATGGTAAATTTGGACATGTAAAACTCAAATCTAATTCAAACCTTTCAAAGAGATTGAGAGCGACCAATATTTTGATATTGGTCAGAGGAGCTTGTCTGCAGTTATGACACGTAAAAAATTGTTGGGAATGGTTTATGTAACATTATATATATGGTAACACATGCATCCAAATAGGTCCATGTATCCTGCCCAAGATACATTAAACATGTTTTGAAAATTTGAAGCCGATCGAATAAGACGTTCTTGAGTAATAAACGAAACTTTTTGAGAAAATAAACGAAAATATTGATTAGAATGTTCCGAAATTAGGAAAATCCTCAGTTAAATTTGAAAACACCAGAAAAACGCGAATATTTATTCTTCCAGTTTTTTTTTTCTCATTTACATTAAAAAATACAAGGAAAAAATTTTCATTTTGATTTTTTAATAAAAAAATTTACAGTAAAAATAATTATTTTATTTTTTAATGCAAAAACACTTGCAATTGAGATACACCAGAATTTAGGGTTTGAAGCGGAGCAGAAGAGGCATTTTCTAGTGATGGAAGATAAGTCACTCTGACTTTTTTGGGCTATCCTGCTGGGTAATTTACACTATGTATCATAATTGTGCTTATGTATACTTCTACCTAATAAACTTACTTAATAAAATACATAAATTAAAATTCACATTCGAAACTAATCAGTCCGATTCTAACGATTCTATATATTTTTTTAATTTCTGTAAAATTTCAGATATGCATATAATAATATGTATATAATTATATGCATATGCATAAGGCTCACGCCGCCACTGTATCCCATAAGACCCAATTTACCAATTTTATTGACTAAATATTATAATTTATATTTTATTTAATAACTAAAAAAATCTTTCTTCACGTTGCATTAAAAATATTAATTATGATACATTCCATAAGAAGCATGATACCCTCCAGGTTGTGTCCAGTTATAACTATAATTGAATTTCAGAACCACAGTATAACAGACGAGAACAAAAGTACTCAGGTTTTCCCTGAGTACTTTTATTCTTTTCTCTGAGGCTGAGGGTCCCCAATCATTTCTAGAGGTGGTACCTTAAAAAAATTATTATATATTTACAGATTTTCATTTTATAGCAGTTTTTGTAAATTATGGCATCAACACGTATCATCTGCTGTTAGTAGATATCGTATCGTTAATATATTCGAGTTCTGAAAAATAAATCCGACATAAATGATCAGGTAACTGCAACAGATTTTATCTTCCAGTGTCATTAAGAGCTGTAATAGTTGATAGTAAATATCAGTAGCATCATCAATGAATGTTTTCACATGTTTATGGAACGTCAGTTGCATTATTTGCTGTTATGATTTTTGTGTAAATTATTTAGTAATACTGGTGAGCAGCTGGCTGGTCCTGCGTCCTTCTGGTGACCTTTCTGTACTAATGTTCATCTGCTGGTCCTGCGTCCTCCTGGTGACCTTTCTGTACTAATGTTCATCTGCTGGTCCTGCGTCCTTCTGGTGACCTTTCTGTACTAATGTTCATCTGCTGGTCCTGCGTCCTTCTGGTGACCTTTCTGTACTAATGTTCATCTGCTGGTCCTGCGTCCTCCTGGTGACCTTCCTGTACTTACATTCATTGTCTGCTGGTGCTGCGTCTTCCTGGTGCCTTCCTGTACATACACTCATTGTCTGCTGGTGCTACATCCTCTTCGTAACCTTCTTGTACTAACATTAACTGTCTGCTGGTGCTGTGTCGTCTTGGTGACATTGTACTAACGTTCATCCAGGCTGATGTATGTCCTATTGTTACTTTCCTGGACTATCGCCTTTATACTAGTAAATACAGGGAGGCTGGAGATGTCAGCACTCAGAGATGAATATACTGTATCACAGATTCAGAGAATATTCGTTAATAGTTTATTTTAGTGTATGTCTTAGTGTTTAGTCATTAAATCTCTCTGATGTTAGTGTCTAGTGTTATCTTAATGACCAGCTTGTAGTCAATAGGTCCTTACACTTGACAAACACATCAAAGTAATTAAAATATTTTTTAATGGTCATGGATTTTGTTATTGGTCAAGGTGTGAGACACAGCGGTTATTTATCTACGGAAATACTGTGGTTGTTCGTATTGGTCAAGGACTGAGTGAGATGCATCGTATATATCTGCAGGAATCAGCAGTGACTATCATTATTTTTGTCATTTCTCTAATATCATCTGCGTGAGTTTATACTTTCCTGTATCAGGTATTTTCTAGGCCTTATGTGTATCCATATGTTCTTGTGCTACCGTCCACAGGATGGATATGAGGTGCACAGTAAACTAGCCACTTCGGTGGCAAAATCTCAAAAATCTAATTTAGATTAAGTTGACTCACGAAATCGTAATGACACGATTGAGACTCTCTGACCGCGGGTTCAAATCCCGCCCGTGGTATGGTAGGTTAAGTTGTGTAGAACACCTGGAGCACCCGGAACCCCTAGGACACCTGGAACCCCTATAACACCTGGAACCCTGAGAACACCCGTAAGCTCTAGAGCACCTGGAACCCCTATGATACCTGGAACCCTGAGAACATCCGGAAGTCCTAGAACGCCTGGAACACTTAGAACACCTGGAACACCTAGAACACCTGGAACCGCTAGAACACCTAGAACTCCTAGAACACCCGGAAGCCCTAGAGCCCCTGGAACCCCTAGAACACCTGGAACCCCTAGAACACCTGGAACTCCTAGAACACCTGGAACTCCTAGAACACCCGGAAGCCCTAGAACACCTGAAACCCTAGAACGCCTGGAACACTTAGAACACCTGAAACACCTAGAACACCTGGAACGGCTTAGATATTGACAAAGAAAGATGATACATGCGCGGTTTTAATGTAAACATGAGAACCTCAGATTGCCGTTTGCAATACGTGTCAATCGACTTGGAAATTTTGCCGTTAAAATTCTAAAATTTATGTTATCGTGTAGATGCTATGATGGCTGGGATATTCTTGTTACTTGGGGATGTGTTATACTGGGTCCAGAGTGTAGAGAAACAGTAGTTCCTTAATGGGAAGTTTTGTACCACATGAGAGAGGGTATTAAGAATTTTACATCATATTAAACAGTGAGTGGATGAGTCTGTGTGTATGGAAGGATTAAAAATATAATGCGTAAACAAAATAAACACTTTATGTAGTCTGTGGGTACATTGATATATATTTTTTGTGCATGTGTATTATGTACATTCTGGGGGCAACCAGCTGTGTTGGACTGTAATTAAGATTTATGGTGGGTTGCATATTTTGTTGGAATTTTAAATTTTGTAGGGTAATTTTTAGATTTTTTTGTTTTAAAATTAACATAAAGATTTTTTTTAGATGTTGATTAGGGACTATTATTGTTTTCTTTTCTGAAGGACCCGTGTAAGTCTAGGAACTCTACCAGGAACATCACAAGAAGCAGGATGAATTCTGAGGTGCTCCCTATATGGTCTAAGTCAGGGGTCCTCAACCTGAGGCCGCGGGCCACATATGGCCGTTCCCCTCTGGATTTTCCTACAGACTGGAAGGCTTCCTTGCCCAGACTACTCTTTGCTATGGAACTTTTGAAGAGTTCATTGGTTACAGACTCTTAAAAATGATGTTTGGACACAATGTGAGAGGAATTTTGCAAGTTGTTAAAGAAGACTGAGGCTAAAATGAAAATTAATGCCTCTGAAGGTAAGTCTCCGTCATTCTTTTGATGACATGATAAATGGCCAAAGGCAGTCTTAAGAAATCACGGATTGTAGTGTCTGGTAAACCTACTTGTATATAGTGCAAATAATAATGGTGATAGTAATTTAAATCTAATAAAAAATCAAACATCTCTTATATACTTTACTCGTTCAAATTTCTTGGCTGCTTTACTGACTGAGCCCTCGCTAGTATTCTTACTTTACGACCAGTTACAACAGTACTTATCTTCGTAATACACTCCAAAAGCATGCTTATTAAAATCCACAAGGCTGCCGGATGATTAAGCCCTTGAAACTCAAAGCCTCTTTCTCCGTGCCTCCAACCGTTCCTGGGATGAACCATATCTCTTGTACAATCTCCGAGCTGGAGATCATCCCTGCCAAAAGTCGATGAAGCTTAAGGAAAATATGTCAGGCCCTGAAGCTGGAGCTCAACCTCTTCAAGCAAAGATAAAGACAATATTAGTGGAGCTTGGAACTGGAACTCACGAGGTGGAATCAAACACTACAAAGCAACACTTACAAGTGGGATTCAGCAGTATTAGATATTTGAGAAATCATTAAGGAGTTGACCTTTTAGACTCGCTAAATCGTAATAACACGACTGCAAACAAACGATTACACGGGTGGGGTTAGAACTCATGGCAAGGGAGTCGTAAAACTCCAGACCAGTGCGTAATCCACTGGGCCAGTAGCTTACGCACTGGCCTGGAGTTTTACGACTGACTTACCATGGGTTCTAACCCCCACACCTACCGTGGGTTGACTTTTCAGCTTTGAATGCTGACACAAGGTGGCCATAAAGCGCTTCTTACTGTCTTATGCAGTCAGAAAAATAGGAACTTAAAGATTAATGGGTTTTAAGGGAAATTACTCTCTTTGTCCTCGAGCAAAATAAAGAGGATAATCAACATGAAACTCAAGATGGTTGTTTCCACACGTCAAATATGTCAAAAAAAAAAAAATGTTTAACTTCCTGATTCTTTTCGTGAGGGCAATGTGTAGTGTGAATATAATGCAGAGAATTCGTAGTTTGGAAATTAGGAGGAGGTGTGGGATTACTAAAACTATTATCCAGAGGGCTGAGGAAGGGTTGTTGAGGTGGCTGGGACATGTAGAGGATGTAACAAAATAGAAAGACTTCGACAGTGTATAAATCTGTAGAGGGAAGGCGGGGTAGGGGTCGGTCTAGGGAAGGTTGGAGGGAGGAGGTAAAGGAGGTTTGGTGTGTGAGGGGCTTGGACTTGCAGCAAGCATGCGTGAGCGTGTACCTTTTGGCTCTTTTCTTGAACTGGTTCATGCTATGACTGGCTTTGACATGTGCAGGCAGTCTGTTCCATTCCTTTATTGCTGTACAATAAAAGGTGTTTGAAGCCTGGCCACTGACTGTGGGTACTACAAAGTTGTGCTCTCTCCCCCTAGTACTATGATTGCTTTGGTTCCCAACCTTGACAAAATTGACAGCAAGATATTCTGGACACTGTTTGTGAGCAATTTTATAAACATGATTTAGCTTCAGTTGTTTTACTCTGTCTTCAACATTCAGCATATCCAACTGCTGTAATTCATCCTGGCCTACATGTTCTCTTGGTCCCAGCCCCAGGATGAATCTTACGATTTTGTTCTGGGTGATTTGCAGTCTATCTTTCAGTTTTTTTGTCAAGGCAGAGTACCATGAAGAGCAAGCGTAATCCATATGGCATTGTATAAGGGCTAGACATAGGGTCCTGCGAGCCTCAGTAGGTAGACACTGTGCTTGTCTATACAGGAACTTCAGTCTGGCATTCGCTTTCTTTACTACACTGTTCCCTATCAATTCTCCTGACATGCATGGGTCAAAGGGGATTCCCAGATATTTTACTGAGGAAACCAAAGTGATGGGCTCCCCATTACACTGGACATTAAAATTATTTACCCTTCTCAGTTTATGTTTCGTGCCAAAGAGAATGGCTTCAGTTTTCCCGAGGTGTAATGATAGTTTGTTGTCTACTAACCATTTGCTGCAGGACTCCAGTTCCAGTGTTAATACATTAGCTATATCTTGTGGGTCTTTACCTGACACTAACAGAGCACTGTCATCTGCATACAGTAGGAGTTTGCACTTGACACTGATAGGCATGTCATTGACATAACATAAGAATAATAAGGGACCCAGAATACTACCTTGGGGAACTCCACATGCTATCGGCAGGGGTTCTGATTCTGTTTTGTTGATTTTGACAATTTGTCTCCTGTTGCTAAGGTAGGACTTAAACCAGTCTACAGAACCTATACCGATAGCTTGAAGTTTCTTACATAATATATTGTGGTTGACAGTATCGAAGGCCTTTTGCAAGTCTAAGGTTACCATACCTATGAGGTTCCCTATCGACATTTCAGTTCTCATGTAATCCATCAGATTAATTAGGGAGGTGTCGGTTGAGTAAGATCTTCTAAAGCCTGATTGATAGCTATGGAGAATGTTGTTGTCATTAAGGTACTTAACTACTTGACAGTACACCGCCCTCTCTAGAATTTTGGATATTATACTGAGTATACTAACAGGCCTATAGTTGCTTACATCAGACCTACTATTTTTCTTGAAGATAGGAGTAACTCTGGCCTCCTTGAACCCCTCCGGTACGGTATTAGTGTTGATTGATAGATATATTATGTGAGCAATAGGGATTGACAGTTCAGAAGCACCATCTTTTAGGAACTTAGACGGGATGTTATCAGGGCCTGTGCTCTTAGTTGGGTTTAACCTGCTTAGTTCTTTTTGAATAAAGTCATGAGATACACTTACTAGTTGACAACTGTTTGGGGTTACCCCTTTATTGGTATAGTATGTTTTAAACTTATCAGAGTCTGTGTTAAAGGTATTTGATGCAGCTGGTAGTTTACTTACTAGTGTTGATGCGACAGATGTGTAGTAGGAATTAAAACAATTTGCCACCTTAGATGTTTCGTGGCATACCTCGTTATCGATAGTGAGTACTATGTTAGACCTATCTACTGGCTTATGGCTATACCCCAACTGTTTTAGTTGTTGCCAGAGCTTTCTGGGGTTATGCTTGTACTCTTCAATTTTTGAGCAATAGTGCTTTGCCTTTGCTCCTTTTATAAGTCTCTGTACTCTGTTCCTCACCCTTTGGAATTCATTTAGTGCTGCAATATCCTGTCTGTTTGCTTTAAATCTTTTTAGCAGCTGGTCTCTGAATTTCATATTATCTAATATCTCAGTAGTCATCCAGGGTTCAGTTCTTCGTTTAATCCTAACCTCTTTAACTGGTGCAATATTATCAAGGATGGTAGTGAACATTGTTTTGAATTTTTCCCAGGCATCGTTTACGTCCGTGCAACTTGTTATCTCTGTCCAGTCACAATTGTGTAGCCTATTTACCAGTGTTTCTTTACTGTAGTTTCTAGTTGACCTCATTTTTATTGTCCTGTGTAGGCCTATCCTATCCCTAGTGATTTTCCTGGTGCAGTAAATGATGAAATGATCACTAAGACCTGTGGTAATGACGCCTGACTGACTAATGTTCTCAGAGCGGTTACAAAGTATGTGGTCAATTAGGGTGGCTGAGAACTGTGTGATCCGGGTTGGTGTATTAATTAGTTGAGTGTAACTATTTAAACCTAGAATTTGCTTATACCTTTTGCATAGCCCATTATTTTGTTGCTGAAAACATATATTGAAGTCTCCCAGTATTACTGTCTCGCAATTGTTCTCAAGTCCGGACAGGACTCTGGAAAAGTCTTCTAAGAACTGGTCCTGGGTGGGAGGGCGGTAACTAGTTCCTATTAAGAGGAGTTTGGTATTGGGAAGCAGCACTTCAAACCATAGAATCTCCAGTTTATTGTCATTTAAATCAGGTCTTGGGTTGTAAGCTAAGTCATTTCTTATGTAGGCACATACTCCACCACCTTTTCTGTTCCTATCTAAGCGTTTTATATTGTAACCTTCTATTTTGACCTCGTCGTCAGTCACCGTATCATCCAACCAGGATTCAGAGATGGATATAACTGCCGCCCTAGTTCTGTTAGCTAGAATCCTAATCTCTGCCAATTTTGGAAAAAGTGATCTTGCATTGACATGAATAAAGTGAAGGCCTGTTTTCATAAAACAATTATAATCATCAATATATGGCAAGGAGTCATTTGTATTAAAAATAGGTAAATCAATGTCATCTTTGCTAGAGGGTAACTGTGCCAAAGTGCATTTGTTACACACAAAATTAAATCTGGCGCCATTACCATAATCGAACATACATCCATCATGCACCCACCCCTTACACATTTTACATAAGGTATATTTATTGTTTTTCTTTCGTACTATAGTACAGTGTATGCACCTGTTTGGTGGTGTTTGAGATAATAAGAATGGCTGTATTGTCTCACATTGACCTATGTATACATTACATATGGAGTTAAGGTTATCATTCCTAGCTACTAGACCATCATTATCACCGTCACTTATCTGCCTGTTTTGCCTCTGCGCAATAGTTTGAGGTCCTGGATTAGTTTGGATATCGCCACTTAACAGCGCCACTATGAGAGCTGTGCGCCATTGTTTTTGCTTGGGTATGCGGTGGTGCCATACCTTGCTGCTGTAGTGACATATTCTTCTCAGGTAGGATGGCAACTATTGGTTTCACTGTTCAAGGTGCTATTACCCCATTCGATCTTTCCAGTCCCGATGACTGATTTCCTTCAGAGAATTGCAGGATAAAGATAAATATAATTATGGCAGCTGTACCGCTCAAACGTCAGCCATGTTCACTCCTAACTCTTTTTATCACTTCACAAAACCCTTACAATTAACCCCTTAATACACACTCCCCTTCCCATCTCACTTCACAGTCTGGCATCCCCAATTAACTTCTAACTCCTTTCCATTCTGGTAGATCAGAAAGGTTTAATCCATGGTTTTATCCTTCCAAATCCCCCTCAGTTCCATTTATCGGGGGTTGTGTCGTGTTGTTGTCTCCTGACCTGTTTTGCTGACTCAGCCATTTTTAAAACACTGAGGGGAGTAACACCACCTACAACCTGACTTTCCTTGAGTTTATAGATATATTTGGCGTTTTCTGCTATGATTCTCTCACTGTACACTAGAGACTATTTAATTTTATGCCATTATTTCACAAGGGCGTTGTATACCTGTTGTAACAACAACATTGACAAAAATAAGGCAAGTCTCTCAGAAGGCTATCTCAAGCCTGAGTAAGTTGTCTCTTTCCTGAGGTATCATACAAACACCAGCTGAGTTCCGACCTCACAACATGGAATGTCACTATATATATATATATATATATATATATATATATATATATATATATATATATATATATATATATATATATATATACAAGGAATTCGCAAGAGCAGGCGAAATATACACAAACACTGATCTCTGGCTGAAGGAGACTCGAACCTACGAACCTTAGAACAAGGTACGCAGTGCTATACCAATCTACCCACACTGGACAATACCTTGGCGTGTAGCTTGCGCTACACGTTGATCCAAGGCAGCCAGCTTTCAGGGAGAAGGCTTACAGCTTTTCATCTCATCCCCTGCATGCATCAGCCTTACTAGAGATTTTAACAATGCAAGGAATTCGCAAGAGCAGGCGAAATATACACAAACACTGATCTCTGGCTGAAGGAGACTCGAACCTACGAACCTTGGAACAAGGTACGCAGTGCTATACCAATCTACCCACACTGGACAATACCTTGGCGTGTAGCTTGCGCTACACGTTGATCCAAGGCAGCCAGCTTTCAGGGAGAAGGCTTACAGCTTTTCATCTCATCCCCTGCATGCATCAGCCTTACTAGAGATTTTAACAATGCAAGGAATTCGCAAGAGCAGGCGAAATATACACAAACACTGATCTCTGCATTGTTAATATCTCTAGTAAGGCTGATGCATGCAGGGGATGAGATGAAAAGCTGTAAGCCTTCTCCCTGAAAGCTGGCTGCCTTGGATCAACGTGTAGCGCAAGCTGCACGCCAAGGTATTGTCCAGTGTGGGTAGATTGGTATAGCACTGCGTACCTTGTTCCAAGGTTCGTAGGTTCGAGTCTCCTTCAGCCAGAGATCAGTGTTTATATATATATATATATATATATATATATATATATATATATATATATATATATATATATATATATATATATATATATATATATATATATATATATATATATATATATATATATATATGTAAATATATATATATATATATATATATATATATATATATATATATATATATATATATATATATATATATATATATATATATATATATATATATATGTCGTGCCGAATATGTAAAATTGGTCAATTAGGAAGAACTCATTTAAAATTAATTCCTTTCTGAAATTTTCTCTTATGCGCTTAAAGATATATTTTTTTCATTAATGTTAATGAAAAAAAAATTTTAATTTTGCACCAAAAGAATCTTAGAAAACTTACCTAACCTTATTATAAGAAGAACAATTTATTTTAGCCTAACCCAACTAAATATATTTTAGATTTGTTTACAATAATTTAATACTAAACAAACACAGTGAAATATATTTTTTTCGTTAGGTTCAGAATGATTTTGGCGAAATTATTGCATACACAAATTTTCACTTGTCCTATATGGCAAGATGAGCGTTGCTATTTAAGCCAAGATCGCAAGTTCTGCCTATTCGGCACGACATATATATATATATATATATATATATATATATATATATATATATATATATATATATATATATATATATATATATATATATATTATTGCGGATGATAGTAATCTTCTATTTGAATTATTTTAGAGGTGAAAGGAAATGAATGGTAGTGAATGAAGCTGTTGGTTATGTCTATGTCAGCTTGTTGATGTCGCAGTGACCCGCTGTTGGTTATGTCTATGTCAGCTTGTTGATGTCGCAGTGACCCGCTGTTGGTTATGTCTATGTCAGCTTGTTGACGTCGCAGTGACCCGCTGTTGGTTATGTCTGTGTCAGCTTGTTGACGTCGCAGTGACCCGCTGTTGGTTATGTCTGTGTCAGCTTGTTGACGTCGCAGTGACCCGCCCAATGTAAACTTTGCTGTGCCTCTCTTCACCGCTCGTACTCTCGCTCTCCTCTTTCCATCACACTCCTCTCGGTTCCCAGGGAAAAGCGGGCGTCTGGCTGAGAGGTTTAGTGGTCATTAAGGATGGTCTTTAAAATAGCAGATTGGATTAAAACGACAGGAGTTGCCGGGCAAAGTACACCAAGGACGCTCTCTGGAGTGTGTGGGTCAGCGTGCCTCGTTGTGCTCCGGGTTTTCTCGTGTTTTCACGGTCGCTCTTACGTGCTAGAACTTTAATTTGTGTCATCAATCCTATACGATACATCCCTCTAGCGCCTGGAACCAATCTTGGGCGGAAAACATTATATACTGAGTCAAAAAAGGAGAATTAGTGTGCACTACCTAGCAGAGTTTACTGCCAGAGGGGAATCATAGGCCTGTGTCCCGTGTGGAAAAAATAATAATAATTGAACTTTTCGTGTCAGAGGAAAGAAAGTCTCCCTGATAACATTGAGTATACATAGTGTATAGTGTATACTACAGTGGCTCCCTAGTATATTGATGATAAAGGCTAAAGTGTCATTTGAAAACAGGTGAATTTGTAAATGAAGTGATAAGCCTATAGAGGCAGGTGCCAGAAGTCGCCAGAAACTTACCACAGGTCAGCTGTTTTTAATAATCTTCCTGGCTTGCTAGTGTACTCGCATATAATCTAGTGATACCAGTGAATAGCAGAATACAGTGTTGTAGTAGCAACTAACCAGTATTATAATGGTACTTAGTGGAGTGGAGTGACTTTCATTAGTTTCTTTTTCTTGAAATACGAGACGTTACTGTGAATTTCATATAACCTGTAGTTACCAGCGGTCGCAATATACACAACGAGAAGCAATTATTACTACAGAAAAAGCGTCCTTCCTCCAAAATTTGCACCAGTCAACTATAGTGATAATATAGCATTTATTGTGGTGGAGACGGAAAAAAAAAAAATAGAAAAGCCAGATACAGCGATTGATAAACAAAGAGGTCGACTGTACGTCAAAAAGAAAGAAAAGCCAGATACAGCGATTGATAAACAAGGAGGTCGACCGTTCGTCATTGTAGGAGCTGCCAGATATCACCGGCTCTTCAACACGCAAGTTATACTTTTGTATCAGTCAAATCACATATTACTCGGGTAGATAATTTCCAGTAGATCCTTCATGTGTTAGCTCAAATCACCGACCAGTATGTTTTAAATAAGTGACCCACTGATCAGAGCAGATCGACTGGTCCGAACCCTTGACTGGTCCGAACCCTTGACTGGTCCGAACCCGGGACTGGTTTCAAACAGTTTCGTTGGACAATAAAGCAGACTGTAAACGGATGGGGTTGTAGGCGCCCTTATAAACACAAACATTAAAAATCAGGAACGTGACGGTAAGCTGTCCAATATACAAAAAGAGTTAGAAACAGAAATACAAATAGCTAGAGCTTCATTTAAGGTTATTAATATAATATTCAAGAGGTTGCTAGTAGAATTGCAGTAAATCAACCATTCAAATCATTATGAAGCTGTGTGTAGTCTGTGGTCAGTCAAACAAACGGGCTTCCACATGGATAAATTGTCATTTTTGTGGAAATTGGTGTCACGCTCCTTGTGCAGATATCCCAGAACTAGCTACAAGCAGTATTAAAACAGAGAAGTGTTTTTGGGTATGCCCAAATGAGGAAAATCTGTGGACTAAAATCACAAGGGTATTAAAAGAGGACAACATCAAAGCTGCTTTCATAGAAAACCTGGAAGCTTTCTACAACAGATGGGAACATAAAAAGTCTGGGCTGAATGGTACTGCCCTTGATACTGGCCATGTAGTCACAAACTGTAAGGCTGGAGGTGATGTCCTGGTAGTCAGTAAATGTGGGGCTGATAGTGCTGTCCTGGGAGACAGTAATGGTGAAGCTGGAGGTGCTGTCCTGGGAGACAGAAATGGTGAAGCTGGAGATACTGTCCTGGGAGACAGTAATGGTGAAGCTGGAGATTTTGTCCAGGTAGTCGGGAATTATACGCAGGAAGGAATACATATAAATGACCTCATAGGGGACAGGAGCCATAGTAGGGAAACAAGTGTAGTCAAAGATAAGATAAAACCAATATTGCAAACTAGAAATACCGCAGGAAATAGCAAACAAGAGGACTCCAATAGCAATAGTGAGGATAAATTACCAAAAACAACTGGTGGGAGCTCCATTGTTGGTGCTAGGGAGGATAGAAGTAAGACAGGGAAACATGCACCAACAGGGAATACAGTCACAGAAACCCAAGGCAAACGGAAACCAAGCCTGTGCACATACTATGCACTTGGTATCTGCTGGCATGGGAAATCTGGAAAAACAGATGGGACATGCAACTATGACCACCCTAGAAAATGCCATGCCCATATGACAACAGGAAAATGCAAACTCCCTTCCTGTAAGCTTTTTCACCCTGAAATGTGTACCTCTTCAGTACAGGAAAGACTGTGCTATAACTTAAATTGCCAGGCATACCATCTAAAGGGGACAAAAAGATACAAAACATCCAGGCCATGGGAAAACCTGGGTAGCCACAGCCACTCAAGAGGGAGAGGTTTTTTAGTGCCAGGAAGGAAAAAAAACTGGCAGGAAATGGCAGAAATCGTACACCAAATCCAGTCATTCCTGGAGTGGAACCACAGTCGATGGCCTCCACTCCAAACCAACAGATACAGATACTAATGCCGGAAAAAAAATCCCCCCCCAGTACCAACAATACCACCAGTCCGATAACATTCTTCTTTGCAAATATACAGGGTCTAAAGCCAGCAACAAACAACAAAATACCTTTCATCCGTGGACTGCTTGCAGAGGCAAAGGCAATGTTCGCGGCTTTCACTGAGACCCACATAAAGGATCACTTGGACAACGAAATATGGATCCCAGGTTACAACCTATACAGATGTGACAGAGTGAACAGGCAAAAGGGGGGGGGTTGGCCTGTACATTGCAGAGTCACTTGTTTGCACAGAACTGCTTAATGCCTCAAATGACGTAGTGGAAGTTTTAGCAGTAAAGGTCGAGAACCAAAACCTAGTCATTGTGGTAGTCTACAAGCCTCCGGATGCAACATCCCAGCAATTCCAGGAACAGCTGTTAAAAATTGACCACTGTCTGGAAAATCTTCCAGCTCCTGCACCCAACATCTTGCTCCTGGGGGATTTCAACTTAAGGCACCTAAAATGGAGGAATATAGCAAATAATATTGTTGCAGTAATAACACCAGGAGGCAGCTCTGATGAAAACTCACACTCACACGAGCTTTTAAATCTCTGCACAAAATTCAATTTAAACCAGCAAATAATAGAGCCTACTAGACTGGAGAATACACTAGACCTCATCTTCACTAACAATGATGATCTGATAAGAAATGTCACCATATCAAAAACAATATACTCAGATCACAACATAATTGAGGTTCAGACATGTATGCGTGGAGCCCCAGACCGACAAAATGAGACTAGTCACGAGGGAGCATTCACCAAATTCAACTTCAATAACAAAAACATAAAGTGGGACCAAGTAAACCAAGTCCTAACCGATATAAGCTGGGAAGATATACTAAGCAACACAGACCCAAACTTATGCCTAGAACAGATTAACTCGGTGGCACTCGATGTATGCACAAGGCTTATTCCTCTAAGAAAAAGGAGGAGTAGATGTAAAATAGAAAGAGACAGGCGCTCCCTTTACAGGCGACGGAAAAGAATAACAGAGCGGCTAAAAGAGGTCAATATATCTGAAATGCGCAGGGAGACACTGGTCAGAGAAATAGCAAGCATCGAACTTAAGCTAAAAGAATCCTTTAGGAGTCAGGAATCGCGGGAAGAACTAAAAGCCATAAATGAAATCGAAAGAAACCCAAAGTATTTCTTCTCCTATGCCAAATCAAAATCGAGAACAACGTCCAGTATTGGGCCCCTACTTAAACAAGATGGGTCCTACACAGATGACAGCAAGGAAATGAGTGAGCTACTCAAGTCCCAATATGACTCAGTTTTTAGCAAGCCGCTAACCAGACTGAGAGTCGAAGATCAAAATGAATTTTTTATGAGAGAGCCACAAAATTTGATTAACACAAGCCTATCCGATGTTATCCTGACGCCAAATGACTTCGAACAGGCGATAAATGACATGCCCATGCACTCTGCCCCAGGGCCAGACTCATGGAACTCTGTGTTCATCAAGAACTGCAAGAAGCCCCTATCACGAGCCTTTTCCATCCTATGGAGAGGGAGCATGGACACGGGGGTCGTCCCTCAGTTACTAAAAACAACAGACATAGCCCCACTCCACAAAGGGGGCAGTAAAGCAACAGCAAAGAACTACAGACCAATAGCACTAACATCCCATATCATAAAAATCTTTGAAAGGGTCCTAAGAAGCAAGATCACCACCCATCTAGAAACCCATCAGTTACACAACCCAGGGCAACATGGGTTTAGAACAGGTCGCTCCTGTCTGTCTCAACTACTGGATCACTACGACAAGGTCCTAAATGCACTAGAAGACAAAAAGAATGCAGATGTAATATATACAGACTTTGCAAAAGCCTTCGACAAGTGTGACCATGGCGTAATAGCGCACAAAATGCGCGCTAAAGGAATAACAGGAAAAGTCGGTCGATGGATCTATAATTTCCTCACTAACAGAACACAGAGAGTAGTCGTCAACAGAGTAAAGTCCGAGGCAGCTACGGTGAAAAGCTCTGTTCCACAAGGCACAGTACTAGCTCCCATCTTGTTCCTCATCCTCATATCCGACATAGACAAGGATGTCAGCCACAGCACCGTGTCTTCCTTTGCAGATGACACCCGAATCTGCATGACAGTGTCTTCCATTGCAGACACTGCAAGGCTCCAGGCGGACATCAACCAAATCTTTCAGTGGGCTGCAGAAAACAATATGAAGTTCAACGATGAGAAATTTCAATTACTCAGATATGGTAAACATGAGGAAATTAAATCTTCATCAGAGTACAAAACAAATTCTGGCCACAAAATAGAGCGAAACACCAACGTCAAAGACCTGGGAGTGATTATGTCGGAGGATCTCACCTTCAAGGACCATAACATTGTATCAATCGCATCTGCTAGAAAAATGACAGGATGGATAATGAGAACCTTCAAAACTAGGGAGGCCAAGCCCATGATGACACTCTTCAGGTCACTTGTTCTATCTAGGCTGGAATATTGCTGCACTCTAACAGCACCTTTCAAGGCAGGTGAAATTGCCGACCTAGAAAATGTACAGAGAACTTTCACGGCGCGCATAACGGAGATAAAACACCTCAATTACTGGGAGCGCTTGAGGTTTCTAAACCTGTATTCCCTGGAACGCAGGAGGGAGAGATACATGATTATATACACCTGGAAAATCCTAGAGGGACTAGTACCGAACTTGCACACGAAAATCACTCACTACGAAAGCAAAAGACTTGGCAGACGATGCACCATCCCCCCAATGAAAAGCAGGGGTGTCACTAGCACGTTAAGAGACCATACAATAAGTGTCAGGGGCCCGAGACTGTTCAACTGCCTCCCAGCACACATAAGGGGGATTACCAACAGACCCCTGGCAGTCTTCAAGCTGGCACTGGACAAGCACCTAAAGTCAGTTCCTGATCAGCCGGGCTGTGGCTCGTACGTTGGTTTGCGTGCAGCCAGCAGCAACAGCCTGGTTGATCAGGCGCTGATCCACCAGGAGGCCTGGTCACAGACCGGGCCGCGGGGGCGTTGACCCCCGAAACTCTCTCCAGGTAAACTCAGGAACGTCATTCCCATACCCCGCAACACAAGACTCATGATCAGTTTTATCATCAGATCCTGCCACTTGGAGTGAACTTTGAAAGAGATTTTGTAATGCTTAACAATTCGCATACGGGAGAAATTATTTACAAACGTTTCGCCAGCCAGTGGCTTCTTCAGTGCAATACAAAGAAAACCGGTGGAAGATTAGGTGGTGTTGGAGGTAATCAGTCCCTCAACCTGAACACAGCGACTCCATGCTGAGATACTGATTACCACAAACTCCTCATCTTCCTGTGTTCTTCTCTGTATTAGATTGAAGAAGCCACTGGCTGGCGAAACGTTTCCTCAATAAAGACCCAAATGTTGCACAAGTGTCTCATTCTTCAATACAAGTCTGGTTCACGAATAGAAGTGAATTTCATTAATACAAGTATGATAGCTGAAAGTGAGGTTTAGTAACACAAGTATAGCTATGCATTAGAAGCGAGAATCAGTACATTACTGAAAACTGAGGAAATGGAAGAGTGAAAATAGCCAAAACATTATTGTAGTAGTAAGGAGGGATGGGAGAAAATCACCAGGACTGCATGTATAGCAGTAAGGAGAGATGGGAGAGAGAGAAAATCACCAGGACTGCATGTATAACAGTAAGGAGAGATGGGAGAGAGAGAAAATCACCAGGACTGCATGTATAACAGTAAGGAGAGATGGGAGAGAGAGAAAATCACCAGGACTGCATGTATAACAGTAAGGAGAGATGGGAGAGAGAGAAAATCACCAGGACTGCATGTATAACAGTAAGGAGAGATGGGAGAGAGAGAAAATCACCAGGACTGCATGTATAACAGTAAGGAGAGATGGGAGAGAGAGAAAATCACCAGGACTGCATGTATAACAGTAAGGAGAGATGGGAGAGAGAGAAAATCACCAGGACTGCATGTATAGCAGTAAGGAGAGATGGGAGAGAGAGAAAATCACCAGGACTGCATGTATAGCAGTAAGGAGAGATGGGAGAGGAGACAAGGGGGACCTGTTTGGCATGCATTACATAATACAGGCAGTGTCAACCCCGGCAAGAGAAACACAGCCCAGGGATCAATACATTTGTGAGTATCGAGTCCCTGGGGTGCTTGGTATGCTGGTGATAGCTTACACACTCCTACGAGACACCTGCTCCTTGATAACTTTTATGACCACTACTCAAGTTCGTGCCTGGCGCTATGATGGTCGAGTGGAGGCTAGGGTGAGGGGTTACAGTCAACATCTTTAAGAAACTACAAGGTGCAAAACAAGTTTTAATTGGGTCAACGTTTCACTTTAAAGTTTTATCGAGTCATAACCTGATAAAGATTTAACAAAGCGAAAAAAAATCCTACTCTGAGAAGTATGTCATTATGGGCCAGTAGGTCTGCTGCAGTGTTACTTCATTATGTTTAATATTGTCAGCAGTATGATTTATGACTCCAGTGTCGACCTTGTGATAAATATTGGAGGAGTGGGATGAAGTGTAAGGCGGAGGAGAGGCATGACCTGCGAGGATCTGAAGTGACGTTGAAGGGTGAAAACGAAAGAAACCTACAGAATAAATTGACTAATGATAAACTGCTGTTACAAAGACATAGGAAAGCAATAAAACTGACCAGTTGAGCAGAGTACAAGTTATCACTTCCTCCGAGAATTTATTGAGAAAACTGAAGAAGACAGAGTGTGTTTGAGTGTTTATTTTCGTAACAAAACTGCATACAACGGCAGTGTGATACTATCTTACTGCGTATGACAGTTTGATAGTGGAAAACTAAAGCTAGTTATGTCCCCCCCTGTCGTATTTCACCACACAGGATTGGTTTCGTAAATAAGTCGTCAATATATGTTATCCTGAATTGGTAGATATCAGTATGGCGACGAGGATATCTTCAAGTATTGCACTATGAAGTCATTAACTATGGGAGCTTCAAAGATGTCTCTCCAGCTGAGCTGGAGTTACGAATTATCATCTTTTATTGCGGAAACTTGTGAGGTGCTCCCGGCTATGAGTCAATCACCGCTGTCGTGGCTGATGCGAAATTAGCAAGTCTACCCTCTCAAGTCTTCACTGATTTCCCTCTCCTAGAAATTAGAGATGAAGGGCCAGCAGGATCCCCATCTCCCCGTCTATGGGATAGGCTGTACTGAATATTTCTACCTACCCTAGGTTAGCAGTGGTTAAATAAGTTAAATGAAAGACTGTTACAACTGGTACAAAATCTGATTTATCAGATAATGAGCAGGTAACTACTATAACATGCCCTATTGTGGGGTTTTATCCCTCACCTAACCAGCCTGATCCTGAATACAGATGCCTGATCCACAAGTGTCGGTATGACCACCCTAAAAAGGTGTCAAATATCATGTATACGTATCACTGACAGGATCTATCATAGAGACCAGCTACATCAGCCACACCTAGCCATATACTACAGACAAGCTCGCACAGGACCAGAGAAAACTAACAGATCAGAAAGTGCCAGGATTTGTCAAAGACCATTTACTCCAAGTCCTGTATGACGATATCTTACACCAGCTGGAAGCATGAGTAACTGGAAAGTCTTTTAATGGTATGTTCAAGTTAGTACTACCATTAAAAGACTTTCCAGTTACTCATGCTTCCAGTAATGGTATGTTCAAGTTAGTAGTTGCCTCAAGGAAGGTTCCTTGATGTTGGTGAGAGGCTCTTGATTTAGGGAATTGGATCTATGCTCCAGTTCCCCGAATTAAGCCTGAATGCCTTCCACATCCCCCCCCCAGGCGCTGTATGATCCTCCGGGTTTAGCGCTTCCCCCTTGATTATAATAATAATAATAATAATCAAGTTAGTAGTGAATTACGTCCATCAGGTGGAAGTCATCTTGTTCTTCGTCGCAACATTCAGAAATTATGATTTCTCATCTGGAAGCAGGAGAAGCACTGACCGAGTTATTCATTGAATTTAATCGGATAAAATACAAACATCTCTGGCCACACTACATCGCAGATATGCCAGAGCTGAAGGCAAAACACAGAAATATGGAGAGAACTTCAAAATGGAAACCTGTTTGTCACCAGAGACGGGTTTTTAGTTTCCATAAACACAGACCTTGCTTGTGAACATGTCAACAAGATGAAGTAGGTTCATTCTGGCTTACATAGAATCTCTAATAACAATAATGGAACAACGGTTCTTCTTGGTAACCCCAGATAAGACACGAATCTCAGAGTTAAAAGGCACTTTGATCTTAATATAAACAAACTAAAAGATCTTCACGACGATCATCAAATTATTGTTCGGCAAAAATGTTGACGTTGTTGACAAGATTAAAGCTGCCAGTCTGGCTCATGGAGACTCTTTAGAAGTTGCAGGTTGAACAACTCTGCAACTCAGTCACGAACGTGTATGTTCCCCAAAAATACGTCACTTAGATCCTGGATATGGATAATCATGGATAGGAGTTGTATGAAATATGTATCACTGAAAGTATAAATGGAGCCGTGAAGCATATTTCACTGACGTAGAAATGTAGACGTGAAATATATGTTACTGAACGTGTATAAACATGAAACACGTCACTGAATGTATAAATAGAGAGGTGAGTCTCTGGGCACCAGTCCAGAAGGAGAATATAATATACATATCTTCCAGCAAAGAGCTATTTGTTACGATCAGTGACCAGACAGATGATCTAAGAACTACACCAAAGATCTCCATGACCGACTCGTGGAGCTTGCCAGGTTACGTACAGATAATGATTTAAAAAAATGCTGTAGGAATAAGTTTACAGTGATTCCAAGGTTTACACCTGCTGGCGGAATCTTCTCAAAATATAGAAGCAGAAGCCAGACAGAATGAGGGGGAAAAAGGAGAAACATTAGCTTTGTCATGCAGCAGAAACATTGCCGAAGTTGATGGAATGTTGGTTGTCCTAAAGATAACGATCACCAGGAACATTAAAAATGGCGAAAGATCTAGAGCAATACGTCAGTGAGAGGATTATGAGCTTTGAGTGTGTGTGTGTGTGTGTGTGTGTGTGTGTGTGTGTGTGTGTGTGTGTGTGTGTGTGTGTGTGTGTGTGTGTGTGTGTGTGTGTGTGTGTGTGTGTGTGTGTGTGTGTGTGTGTGTGTGTGTGTGTGTGTGTGTGTGTGTGTTTGTGTGTGTGTGTGTGTGTGTGTTGTGTGTGTGTGTGTGTGTGTGTGTGTGTGTGTGTGTTTGTGTGTGTGTGTGTGTGTGTGTGTGTGTGTGTTGTGTGTGTGTGTGTGTGTGTGTGTGTGTGTGTGTGTGTGTGTGTGTGTGTGTGTGTGTGTGTGTGTGTGTGTGTGTGTGTGTGTGTGTGTGTGTGTGTGTGTGTGTGTGTGTGTGTGTGTGTGTGTGTGTGTGTGTGTGTGTGTGTGTGTGTGTGTGTGTGTGTGTGTGTGTGTGTGTGTGTGTGTGTGTGTGTGTGTGTGTGTGTGTGTGTGTGTGTGTGTGTGTGTGTGTGTGTGTGTGTGTGTGTGTGTGTGTGTGTGTGTGTGTGTGTGTGTGTGTGTGTGTGTGTGTGTGTGTGTGTGTGTGTGTGTGTGTGTGTGTGTGTGTGTGTGTGTGTGTGTGTGTGTGTGTGTGTGTGTGTGTGTGTGTGTGTGTGTGTGTGTGTGTGTGTGTGTGTGTGTGTGTGTGTGTGTGTGTGTGTGTGTGTGTGTGTGTGTGTGTGTGTGTGTGTTGTGTGTGTGTGTGTGTGTGTGTGTGTGTGTGTGTGTGTGTGTGTGTGTGTGTGTGTGTGTGTGTGTGTGTGTGTGTGTGTTTGTGTGTGTGTGTGTGTGTGTGTGTGTGTGTGTGTGTGTGTGTGTGTGTGTGTGTGTGTGTGTGTGTGTGTGTGTGTGTGTGTGTGTGTGTGTGTTTGTGTGTGTGTGTGTGTGTGTGTGTGTGTGTGTGTGTGTGTGTGTGTGTGTGTGTGTGTGTGTGTGTGTGTGTGTGTGTGTGTGTGTGTTTGTGTGTGTGTGTGTGTGTGTGTGTGTGTGTGTGTGTGTGTGTGTGTGTGTGTGTGTGTGTGTGTGTGTGTGTGTGTGTGTGTGTGTGTGTTTGTGTGTGTGTGTGTGTGTGTGTGTGTTGTGAGTGTGTGTGTTGCGTGTTTTTACTCATGACACAGATGTTTTGATTCTGGTGTTTGCACACTGACAACTTGTGCAAGACGACACCAGTATCACTGGCATTAGGACCAGTTGAAATAGAGAAGTTTAAGAGCAGAGAAGGCGAAAGCCTTTCCTGTCTTCTATGTCTTTGAAGCAACAGATAATATTTTAAGATTCTCGGGAACAGGCAAGACAAAATGTTGTCAGTAGTACATGAACATTGAAAGTGATGTTATTGAATAAGTGATCTGACGCAGAAGAAAGTGATCTGACACAAAAGAAAGTGACCTGACACAGAAGAAAGTGATCTGACGCAGAAGAAAGTGATCTGTCACAAAAGAAAGTGACCTGACACAGAAGTAAGTGACCTGACACAGAATAAAGTGACCTGACACAAAAGAAAGGATACACTGGCCAAGTTCGTCTGCGCTGTTTAATGCCCTAGAGGTATCTCCTTCTCAAGTATGTCTGATCAGAGGTGGCATCTGTTTTGTAAACACCTGACAGGAAGCAACAGTTTACCTCCAACACTGTGTTCTTGAACATATCAAACGTGTTCGTGCTCAAAGTGGAGAATGGAGCCAAACACTGACTCACCTTTCAGTCCTCTGAAGTTTGGCTACCATCAAGATATTACTGGCGACCACACAAGTATCTCCTGCACTACAGACTGCTATACAGCTCGTCAGATGTCATTGCAATATCGACTGTTCATCTTAGAGATGTTCATGCAGGAGACAGAATCTAATTTGTTATGAACGTTTTGTGATGTTGAATGTGAAAGCAATGTGGATTAAAATGTTGACAATAGTAAAAGTGAAGATGAAATAAATGAAGATATATATGATAGTTACAATTTGTTAACTATATTATTTTGAGTATTTTGTATTAACAAATATTACATTAATATTATTGATCTCTAGCAATATTTTTGCTTCTAGTTTTGAGGAAGAAAATTTCTGTTTCCAGCATGTTTTAACTGTTATAGCAAGTTTTAAACTATTACAGCATGTTTCAAACTATTTGTTTATTTCTGCTAGTACCAGCAAGTTTTAAACTATTACAGCATGTTTCAAACTATTTGTTTATTTCTGCTAGTACCAGCAAGTTTTAAAATATTACAGAATGTTTTAAACTATTTGTTTATTTCTGCTAGTACCAGCATGTTTTAAACTATTACAGAATGTTTTAAACTGTTACAGTACGTTTTAAACTATTACAACATATTTTAAACTATTTGTTTATTTCTGCTAGTACCAGCTAGTTTTAAACTATTGCAGCATATATTAAACTATTTTTATTTCTACTAGTATCAGCATGTTTTAAACTATTACAGCATGTTTTAAACTATTTGTTTATTACTGCTAGTACCAGCATATTTTAAACTATTTGTTTATTACTGCTAGTACCAGCATGTTTTAAACTGTTTATTTCTGCTAGTACCAGCATGTTTTAAACTATTTGTTTATTTCTGCTAGTACCAACATGTTTAAACTATTTATTTCTGCTTCTTGGCTGTTCCTGCTCATCATTCTGGTATTGCATTACATTCTGTGACTCTGAAAACAAGGCATAAACTAATTAGAGGCGCAGAAATCAGAAAAATATCTAATATGAAGAGGCCATTCTGAAATTCCAATATGGCGCCCTGGCATATACCTCAGTAAATGGTAACATCGAGTTCCAGAATCCTTATATTACGTTGATTCCAAAAATTTACGACGAATAATTAAATGAAAACATAGTGAACCTGACTAAATGAAGCATATTGGGCTCCCCCCCCATCCCCCCCCCCCCCAAAAAAAGGGAAATGTTTGTCAATTTGTTTGGGAAGAGATAAATTATCAGCTGTTTTCAAATATTTGTGCGAGCGTGTGTGAATGTTTGTATACGTAATTACCTATTTGTGAGTGTATACACATAGTGAGAGAGTGTGAGCGTGGGTGTGAGTGTAAGTATGAGTGTAAGAGTAAGTGTGTAAGAGTGTAAGTGATGCTCAGGTGTTGGCAAGAGGTGTGGGATTAAAAGATAAAGAATCTAACATACAGTGGGAGTTGTCACAGTTGCTGTTTGCTGATAACACTGTGCTTTTGGGAGATTCTGAAGAGCAGTTGCAGAGGTTGGTGGATAAGTTTGGTAGGGTATGTAAAAGAAGAAAATTAAAAGTGAATATAGGAAAGAGTAAGGTGATGAGGATAACAAAAAATTAGGTAACGAAAGACTGGATATCAGATTGGAGGGAGAGAGTATGGAGGAGGTGAATGTATTCAGATATTTAGGAGTGGATGTGTCAGCAGATGGGTCTATGAAAGATGAGGTGAATCATAGAATTGACGAGGGGAAAAAGATGAGTGGTGCACTGAGGAGTCTGTGGAGACAGAACTTTGTCCTTGGAAGCAAAAAGGGGAACATAAGAGAATATAGTTATACCAACGCTCTTATATGGGTGTGAAGCATGGGTGGTGAATGTTGCAACAAGAGGAAGGCTGGAGGCAGTGGAGATGTCGTGTCTGAGGGCAATGTGTGGTGTGATTATAATGCAGAGAATCAGTAGTTTGGAAATTAGGAGGAGGTGCGGGATTACCAAAACTATTATCCAGAGGACTGAGAGGAGGGCTTGTTGAGGTGGCTTGAACATGTAAAGAGGGTGGAACAACATAGAATGACTTCGAGAGTGTATAAATCTGTAGTGGAGGGAAGGCGGGGTCAGCCTAGGAAAGGTTGGAAGGAGGAGGTAAAGGAGATTTTGTGTGCGAGGGGCTTTGACTTCCAGCAAGCATGCGTGAGTGTGTTAGATAGGAGCGAATGGAGACAAATGACTTTTAGGACTTGACGTGCTGTTGGAGTGTGAGCATGGTAATATTTATGAAGGGATTCAGAGAATTCGGCAGGCCTGACTCGAGTCATAGAGATGGGAAGTACAGTGCCAGCACTCTGAAAGAGGGGTGTTAATGTTGTAGTTTTAGTACCACCACTTGTGTAGTGCAGGAAGAGTGTACTATCACCTGTGTAGTGCAGGGAAAGTGTACCATCGCCTGTGTAGTGCAGGGAAAGTGTACCATCACCTGTGTAGTGCAGGGAGAGTGTACCACCACCTGTGTAGTGCAGGGAGAGTGTACCATCACCTGTGTAGTGCAGGGAGAGTGTACCATCACCTGTGTAGTGCAGGGAGAGTGTACCATCACCTGCGTAGTGCAGGGAGAGTGTACCATCACCTGTGTAGTGCAGGAAGAGTGTACCATCACCTGTGTAGTGCAGGGAGAGTGTACCATCACCTGCGTAGTGCAGGGAGAGTGTACTATCACCTGTGTAGTGCAGGGAGAGTGTATCATCACCTGTGTAGTGCAGGGAAAGTGTACCACCACCTGTGTAGTGCAGGGAGAGTGTACCACCACCTGTGTAGTACTATCACCTGTGTAGTGCAGAGATAGTGTACCACCACCTGTGTAGTGCAGGGAAAGTGTACCACCACCTGTGTAGTGCAGGGAGAGTGTACCACCACCTGTGTAGTGCAGGGAGAGTGTACCACCACCTGTGTAGTGCAGGGAGAGTGTACCACCACCTGTGTAGTGCAGGGAGAGTGTACCACCACCTGTGTAGTGCAAGGAGAGTGCACCACCACCTTTGTAGTGCAGGGAGAGTGTGTCACCACCTGTGTAGTGCAGGGAGAGTGTACCACCATCTGTGTAGTGCAGGGAGAGTGTACCACCACCTGTACTCACCTAGTTGAGGTTGCGGGGGTCGAGTCCGAGCTCCTGGCCCCGCCTCTTCACTGATCGCTACTAGGTCACTCTCCCTGAGCCGTGAGCTTTATCATACCTCTGCTTAAAGCTATGTATGGATCCTGCCTCCACTACATCGCTTCCCAAACTATTCCACTTACTGACTACTCTGTGGCTGAAGAAATACTTCCTAACATCCCTGTGATTCATCTGTGTCTTCAGCTTCCAACTGTGTCCCCTTGTTACTGTGTCCAATCTCTGGAACATCCTGTCTTTATCCACCTTGTCAATTCCTCTCAGTATTTTGTATGTCGTTATCATGTCCCCCCTATCTCTCCTGTCCTCTAGTGTCGTCAGGTTGATTTCCCTTAACCTCTCCTCGTAGGACATACCTCTTAGCTCTGGGACTAGTCTTGTTGCAAACCTTTGCACTTTCTCTAGTTTCTTCACGTGCTTGGCTAGGTGTGGGTTCCAAACTGGTGCCGCATACTCCAATATGGGCCTAACGTACACGGTGTACAGGGTCCTGAATGATTCCTTATTAAGATGTCGGAATGCTGTTCTGAGGTTTGCTAGGCGCCCATATGCTGCAGCAGTTATTTGGTTGATGTGCGCTTCAGGAGATGTGCCTGGTGTTATACTCACCCCAAGATCTTTTTCCTTGAGTGAGGTTTGTAGTCTCTGACCCCCTAGACTGTACTCCGCCTGCGGCCTTCTTTGCCCTTCCCCAATCTTCATGACTTTGCACTTGGTGGGATTGAACTCCAGGAGCCAATTGCTGGACCAGGTCTGCAGCCTGTCCAGATCCCTTTGTAGTTCTGCCTGGTCTTCGATCGAGTGAATTCTTCTCATCAACTTCACGTCATCTGCAAACAGGGACACCTCAGAGTCTATTCCTTCCGTCATGTCGTTCACAAATACCAGAAACAGCAGGGCAGGGAAAGTGTACCACCACCTGTGTAGTGCAGGGAAAGTGTACCACCACCTGTGTAGTGCAGGGAGAGTGTACCACCATCTGTGTAGTGCAGTGAGAGTGTACCACCATCTGTGTAGTGCAGGGAGATTGTACCACCACCTGTGTACTGCGGGGAGAGTGTGCCACCATCTGTGTAGTGCAGGGAGATTGTACCACCATCTGTGTAGTGCAGGGAGAGTGTTCCACCATCTGTGTAGTGCAGGGATAGTGTACCACCACCTGTGTAGTGCAGGGAAAGTGTACCACCTCCTGTGTAGTGCAGGGAAAGTGTACCACCACCTGTGTAGTGCAGGGAAAGTGTACCACCTCCTGTGTAGTGCAGGGAAAGTGTACCACCACCTGTGTAGTGCAGGGAAAGTGTACCACCACCTGTGTAGTGCATTGAGAGTGTACCACCACCTGTGTAGTGCAGGGAAAGTGTACCACCACCTGTGTAGTGCAGGGAAAGTGTACCACCACCTGTGTAGTGCATTGAGAGTGTACCACCACCTGTGAATTGCAGGGAAAGTGTACCACCTCCTGTGTAGTGCAGGGAAAGTGTACTACCACCTGTGTAGTGCAGGGAATGTGTACCACCACCTGTGTAGTGCAGAGATAGTGTACCACCACCTGTGTAGTGCAGGGAAAGTGTACCACCTCCTGTGTAGTGCAGAGATAGTGTACCACCAACTGTGTAGTGCAGGGAGAGTGTACCACCACCTGTGTAGTGCAGGGAAAGTGTACCACCTCCTGTGTAGTGCAGGGAAAGTGTACCACCACCTGTGTAGTGCAGGTAGAGTGTACCACCACCTGTGTAGTCCAGGGAGAGTGTACCATCACCTGTGTAGTGCAGAGAGAGTGTACCACCACCTGTGTAGTGCAGAGAGAGTGCACCACCACCTGTGTAGTGCAGGGAAAGTGTACCACCACCTGTGTAGTGCAGGGTGAGTGTACCACTATCTGTGTAGTGCAGGGAGAGTGTACCACCACCTGTGCAGTGCAGGGAGAGTGTACCACCACCTGTGTAGTGCAGGGAGAGTGTACCACCACCTGTGTAGTGCAGGGAGAGTGTACCACCACCTGTGTAGTGCAGGGATAGTGTACCACCACCTGTGTAGTGCAGGGAGAGTGTACCACCACCTGTGTAGTGCAGGGAGAGTGTACCACCACCTGTGTAGTGCACGGAGAGTGTACCACCACCTGTGTAGTGCAGGGAGAGTGTACCACCACCTGTGTAGTGCAGGGAGAGTGTACCACCACCTGTGTAGTGCAGGGAGAGTGTACCACCACCTGTGTAGTGCAGGGAGAGTGTACCACCACCTGTGTAGTGCAGGGAGAGTGTACCACCACCTGTATAGTGCAGGGAGAGTGTACCACCACCTGTGTAGTGCAGGGAGAGTGTACCACCACCTGTGTAGTGCAGGGAGAGTGTACCACCACCTGTGTAGTGCAGGGAGAGTGTACCACCACCTGTGTAGTGCAGGGAGAGTGTACCACCACCTGTGTAGTGCAGGGAGAGTGTACCACCACCTGTGTAGTGCAGGGAGAGTGTACCACCACCTGTGTAGTGCAGGGAGAGTGTACCACCACCTGTGTAGTGCAGGGAGAGTGTACCACCACCTGTGTAGTGCAGGGAGAGTGTACCACCACCTGTGTAGTGCAGGGAGAGTGTACCACCACCTGTGTAGTGCAGGGAGAGTGTACCACCACCTGTGTAGTGCAGGGAGAGTGTACCACCACCTGTGTAGTGCAGGAAGAGTGTACCGCCACCTGTGGAGTGCAGGGAGAATAACTGGTGTATGATAACTGGTGTATGATAACTGGTGTATGATAACTGGTGTATCATAACTGGTGTATCATAACTGGTGTATCATAACTGTATCATGTATCATATAATAACTGGTGTATAATAACTGGTGTATCATAACTGGTGTATCATAACTAATGATAACTGGTGTATCATAACTGGTGTATGATAACTGGTGTATCATAACTGGTGTATCATAACTGGTGTATCATAACTGGTGTATCATAACTGGTGTATGATAACTGTTGTATGATAACTGGTGTATGATAACTGGTGTATGATAACTGGTGTATGATAACTGGTGTATGATAACTGGTGTATGATAACTGGTGTATGATAACTTGTGTATGATAACTGGTGTATGATAACTTGTGTATGATAACTGGTGTATGATAACTGGTGTATGATAACTGATGTATCATAACTGGTGTATGATAACTGGTGTATAATAACTGGTGTATGATAACTGGTGTATAATAACTGGTGTATGATAACTGGTGTATGATAACTGGTGTATGATAACTGGTGTATGATAACTGGTGTATGATAACTGGTGTATGATAACTGGTGTATGATAACTGGTGTATAATAACTGGTGTATGATAACTGGTGTATGATAACTGATGTATCATAACTGGTGTATGATAACTGGTGTATGATAACTGGTGTATGATAACTGGTGTATGATAACTGGTGTATGATAACTGGTGTATGATAACTGGTGTATAATAACTGGTGTATGATAACTGGTGTATGATAACTGGTGTATGATAACTGGTGTATGATAACTGGTGTATGATAACTGGTGTATGATAACTGGTGTATGATAACTGGTGTATGATAACTGGTGTATGATAACTGGTGTGTAATAACTGGTGTATCATAACTGGTGTATCATAACTGGTGTATAATAACTGGTGTATAATAACTGGTGTATCATAACTGGTGTATCATAACTGGTGTATCATAACTGGTGTATAATAACTGGTGTATAATAACTGGTGTATCATAACTGGTGTATCATAACTGGTGTATGATAACTGGTGTATAATAACTGGTGTATAATAACTGGTGTATAATATAACTGGTGTATAATAACTGGTGTATCATAACTGGTGTATAATAACTGGTGTATCATAACTGGTGTATAATAACTGGTGTATCATAACTGGTGTATAATAACTGGTGTATAATATAACTGGTGTATAATAACTGGTGTATAATAACTGGTGTATAATAACTGGTGTATAATAACTGGTGTATCATAACTGGTGTATCATAACTGGTGTATAATAACTGGTGTATAATCATAACTGGTGTATCATAACTGGTGTATCATAACTGGTGTATCATAACTGGTGTATCATAACTGGTGTATAATAACTGGTGTATCATAACTGGTGTATCATAACTGGTGTATCATAACTGGTGTATCATAACTGGTGTATCATAACTGGTGTATCATAACTGGTGTATCATAACTGGTGTATCATAACTGGTGTATAATAACTGGTGTATGATAACTGGTGTATAATAACTGGTGTATGATAACTGGTGTATGATAACTGGTGTATAATAACTGGTGTATGATAACTGGTGTATAATAACTGGTGTATGATAACTGGTGTATGATAACTGGTGTATGATAACTGGTGTATGATAACTGGTGTATGATAACTGGTGTATGATAACTGGTGTATGGTGTATAAACTGGTGTATAATAACTGGTGTATGATAACTGGTGTATGATAACTGGTGTATGATAACTGGTGTATCATAACTGGTGTATCATAACTGGTGTGTAACTGGTGTATAATAACTGGTGTATGATAACTGGTGTATCATAACTGGTGTATGATAACTGGTGTATCATAACTGGTGTATCATAACTGGTGTATCATAACTGGTGTATGATAACTGGTGTATCATAACTGGTGTATCATAACTGGTGTATCATAACTGGTGTATCATATACTGGTGTATCATAACTGGTGTATCATAACTGGTGTATCATAACTGGTGTATCATAACTGGTGTATGATAACTGGTGTATGATAACTGGTGTATCATAACTGGTGTATCATAACTGGTGTATGATAACTGGTGTATCATAACTGGTGTATGATAACTGGTGTATGATAACTGGTGTATATAACTGGTGTATCATAACTGGTGTATCATAACTGGTGTATCATAACTGGTGTATCATAACTGGTGTATCATAACTGGTGTATCATAACTGGTGTATCATAACTGGTGTATCATAACTGGTGTATGATAACTGGTGTATCATAACTGGTGTATGATAACTGGTGTATGATAACTGGTGTATGATAACTGGTGTATGATAACTGGTGTATAACTGGTGTATGATAACTGGTGTATGATAACTGGTGTATGATAACTGGTGTATGATAACTGGTGTATGATAACTGGTGTATCATAACTGGTGTATGATAACTGGTGTATCATAACTGGTGTATCATAACTGGTGTATCATAACTGGTGTATCATAACTGGTGTATCATAACTGGTGTATCATAACTGGTGTATCATAACTGGTGTATCATAACTGGTGTATCATAACTGGTGTATCATAACTGATTTATCATAACTGGTGTGTCATAATTGGTGTATCATAACTGGTGTATCATAACTGCTGTATCATAACTGGTGTATCATAACTGGTGTATCATAACTGGTGTATCATAACTGGTGTATCATAACTGGTGTATCATAACTGGTGTATCATAACTGGTGTATCATAACTGGTGTATCATAACTGGTGTATCAGAACTGGTGTATCATAACTGGTGTATCATAACTGGTGTATCATAACTGGTGTATCATAACTGGTGTATCTGGTGTATCATAACTGGTGTATCATAACTGGTGTATCATAACTGGTGTATCATAACTGGTGTATCATAACTGGTGTATCATAACTGGTGTATGTATCATAACTGGTGTATCATAACTGGTGTATCATAACTGGTGTATCATAACTGATGTATCATAACTGGTGTGTCATAACTGGTGTATCATAACTGGTGTATCATAAATGGTGTATCATAACTGGTGTATCATAACTGGTGTATCATAAATGGTGTATCATAACTGGTGTATGGTGTATATAACTGGTGTATCATAACTGGTGTTTCCTAACTGGTGTATCATAACTGGTGTATCATAACTGGTGTATCATAACTGGTGTATCATAACTGGTGTATCATAACTGGTGTGTCATAACTGATGTATCATAACTGGTGTATCATAACTGGTGTATCATAACTGGTGTATCATAACTGGTGTGTCATAATTGATGTATCATAACTGGTGTATCATAACTGGTGTGTCATAACTGGTGTATCATAACTGGTGTATCATAACTGGTGTGTCCTAACTGGTGTATAGATAACTGGTGTATAATAACTGGTGTATGTATAACTGGTGTATCAGATAACTGGTGTATATAACTGGTGATGATAACTGGTGTATGATAACTGGTGTATGTTAACTGGTGTATGTAGTAGTAGTGGTAGTGGTAGTGGTAGTAGTAGTAGTAGTAGTAGAGGTGGTAGTGGTAGTGGTAGTGCTAGTAGTAGTAGTAGTAGTAGAGGTGGTAGTGGTAGTAATAGTAGCAGTAGTAGTAGCAGTAGTAGTAGAAATAATGATAGTGATAGTAGTAGTAGCAAAAGTAGTAGTAATAGTAGTTGTAATAGATGTAGTAATAGTTGTAGTAATAGTAACAATAGTACTAGCAGTAATAGTAGCAGTAGTAGTAATAATAGCAGTAATATTAGTAGTATTATTACCAGTAATAATAACAGTAATATCAGTAGTAATAGTAAACTATTTATTACAAATTTCACATTTCCCTCTTAGCAGACCGTGACAGATTCAGTTATTGCCTTGATAAGACTATTTACATTTAAAGACATTTACTGCACGTTCTGCCGAGCACGTCAAGTTAGTGCAGCTGGCGGCAGGCCAGTGATCAAGCACTTCAGTCACGAATGTATAGCACAAGGGAAAAAAAACTACGAGCACAAGTAATTTGAATACTCTCATCATTAACAAAAATTTCCTTGTTGTAAAAGTTCTCGTTATCCACTCTGTCATTTTCCTGGCTGTCGTGACGTTTGTCAATTGTTTTTTTTCTTTTTTTTTTTTTTTGAGAGAGAGAGAGAGAGAGAGAGAGAGAGAGAGAAAGAGAGAGAGAGTGAAATGCCAGCCACCTTGTTACATCTGATGTTTCAGTTGATTCAGTGTTGCATCAGAAATTTGTGTTGTTACAGTGTTGCATCAGAAATTTGTGTTGTTACAGTGTTGCATCAGAAATTTGTGTTGTTACAGTGTTGCATCAGAAATTTGTGTTGTTACAGTGTTGCATCAGAAATTTGTGTTGTTACAGTGTTGCATCAGAAATTTGTGTTGTTACAGTGTTGCATCAGAAATTTGTGTTGTTACAGTGTAGCATCAGAAATTTGTGTTGTTACAGTGTTGCATCAGAAATTTGTATTGTTACAGTGTTGCATCAGAAATCTGTGTTGTTACAGTGTTGCATCAGAAATTTGTATTGTTACAGTGTTGCATCAGAAATCTGTGTTGTTACAGTGTTGCATCAGAAATCTGTGTTGTTACAGTGTTACAGGGAGTGCTTGGTATGCCTGTTGCTAACCATCAGCAGAACAAACAGTGAGCGTGGTAACACTCGCAGAGGATATACCAGAGACGTACCTAAAATAGCCAGTACCCTGGCTACGGACTGGAACACTGCCAGCAATACTCTCAGCATGTGTGTTGAAGGACATCCACTCCCTGTAGTGACCACAAGAACACTAGTGACTCAGATTTAGAGAGTATTTGATCCTCTATGAATAATGAATCCAATCCAGAACACCTGAAACTTAAATATGATTTTTTTTAAAAAATGTGAAATATTTAAAAAATTGCAGAAAAATGTGCTAAAACATTATTTTATTGGAAATTATATTACTAAGCTTAATGTATCTGAAAAGAAACAAAGCCTTCTATTGGGCGATTCGTTAAGTTTTAAGCCTATCGACTACACGAGGGTAATTAAGGCTGCATGTTACCTGTTAATCATCAGTTAAATATAATTTAGTATCTTAAATTGTAATTAAATTAACTCGGTGTGTATATTTGGTGAGAAGTATACCTATCTTTATCAATACATTGTTGATCAAATCATGGAACGGCTGGGATTTGAACCATGGCGAGTGTGTTATTATGATATCGTGAGTCATGAATAGGAACACAGAGAGATAGCAGAACTTACCTAGTTGTATGAATCTTATTGTAGCCAGCTGGCCCACTGGTTAACGAGACGGTCTGGAGTTCTGAGACTCTCTGATCGAGGGTTCTAGCCCCACCCGTGGTATTTTTTTTTTTAGATAGCAGAAAAAAATACATTGTGTACAGTCATTGAAAGAACATATGTTATTGTTCATTTCAAACTTTCAGTACCAGATAAGTTATCAAAATATTTGATTTCTCGCTAAAATAAATATTTTTATTGAAATCTGATATTTTTAAGTTTAGTTATTCTGTTAACGGGGAAGACTAAACAGGTGAGAGTTAAACTAAAAAGGTGAGATTTAAACTAAACAGGTGAGAGTTAAACTAAACAGGTGAGAGTTAAACTAAACAGGTGAGAGTTAAACTAAACAGGTGAGAGTTATGGAGTGTCTGGTGAGTGGAAAGTAATCATGGAGTGTAAACCCAGGAAGAGTGAAGTAGCTCTAACTTCCTGGATCAAGAGCCATTCACTAGTATCCAGCACCCCTCTCCCCCACACTCCATGATGATAAAAGGCGGATATAACTTTATTAGTGAAGAATTTCAAGTTTTTAAGAGATTCTGTCGTCTGGAAATCACAACTCTGGGAGACATCAGGAGAATTTCCATTGGTCGACCAACGTTTAAATTTTAACAAAGAGATGGAAGCTATTGTGTATTTGATGGTATTATGGCGGAGGGAACCCGCTTGTCAAGTAATGTCTTGAGAAGCCGCTTCTTCTGGGGACAAAATACCTTTAATCTCCTTCAAAGACTCGCTTTCATGAGTTCGGATTCTGTATCCAGTGTTCGAATCTCTGGTAAAAGTTGTGTCTTTGATGTTTGAGGCATTGATAAGGGGATCCAATATAAGTGAATACACATTGATAAGGGGATCCAATATAAGTGAATACACATTGATAAGGGGATCCAGTATAAGTGAATACACATTGATAAGGGGATCCAGTATAAGTGAATACACATTGATAAGGGGATCCAGTATAAGTGAATACACATTGATAAGGGGATCCAGTATAAGTACACATTTGAATAAGGGGATACACATTGATAAGGGGATAAGGGGATCCAGTATAAATGAATACACATTGATAAGGGGATCCAGTATAAGTGAATACACATTGATAAGGGGATCCAGTATAAGTGAATACACATTGATAAGGGGATCCAGTATAAGTGAATACACATTGATAAGGGGATCCAGTATAAGTGAATACACATTGATAAGGGGATCCAGTATAAATGAATACACATTGATAAGGGGATCCAGTATAAGTGAATACACATTGATAAGGGGATCCAGTATAAGTGAATACACATTGATAAGGGGATCCAGTATAAGTGAATACACATTGATAAAGGGATCCTGTATAAGTGAATACACATTGATAAGGGGATCCAGTATAAGTGAATACACACTGATAAGGGGATCCAGTATAAGTGAATACACATTGGTAAGGGGATCCAGTATAAGTGAATACACACTGATAAGGGGATCCAGTATAAGTGAATACACATTGGTAAGGGGATCCAGTATAAGTGAATACACATTGGTAAGGGGATCCAGTATAAGTGAATGCACATTGATATGGGGATCCAGTATAAGTGAATACACATTGATAAGGGGATCCAGTATAAGTGAATACACATTGGTAAGGGGATCCAGTATAAGTGAATACACATTGGTAAGGGGATCCAGTATAAGTGAATACACAATGATATGGGGATCCAGTATAAGTGAATACACATTGATAAGGGGATCCAGTATAAGTGAATACACATTGATAAAGGGATCCTGTATAAGTGAATACACATTGATAAGGGGATCCAGAATAAGTTAATACACATTGATAAGGGGATCCAGTATAAGTGAATACACATTGATAAAGGGATCCTGCATAAGTGAATACACATTGATAAGGGGATCCAGTATAAGTGAATACACATTGATAAGGGGATCCAGTATAAGTGAATACACACTGATAAGGGGACCCAGTATAAGTGAATACACATTGGTAAGGGGATCCAGTATAAGTGAATACACATTCATAAAGGGATCCAGTATAAGTTAATACACATTGATAAGGGGATCCTGTATAAGTGAATACACATTGATAAGGGGATCCAGTATAAGTGAATACACATTGATAAGGGGATCCAGTATAAGTTAATACACATTGATAAGGGGATCCAGTATAAGTGAATACACATTGATAAGGGGATCCAGTATAAGTGAATACACATTAATAAAGGGATCCAGTATAAGTGAATACACATTGTTAAAGGGATAAAGTGAATACACATTGATCCTGTGATAAGTGAATACACATTGATAAGGGGATCCTGTATAAGTGAATACACATTGATAAGGGGATCCAGTATAAGTGAATACACATTGATAAAGGGATCCTGCATAAGTGAATACACATTGATAAGGGGATCCAGTATAAGTGAATACACATTGATAAGGGGATCCAGTATAAGTGAATACACACTGATAAGGGGACCCAGTATAAGTGAATACACATTGGTAAGGGGATCCAGTATAAGTGAATACACATTGATAAGGGGATCCAGTATAAGTTAATACACATTGATAAGGGGATCCAGTATAAGTGAATACACATTGATAAGGGGATCCAGTATAAGTTAATACTCATTGATAAGGGGATCCAGTATAAGTGAATACACATTGATAAGGGGATCCAGTATAAGTGAATACACACTGATAAGGGGACCCAGTATAAGTGAATACACATTGGTAAGGGGATCCAGTATAAGTGGGGATCCAGTATAAGTTAATACACATTGATAAGGGGATCCTGTATAAGTATAAGTGAATACACATTGATAAGGGGATCCAGTATAAGTTAATACACATTGATAAGGGGATCCAGTATAAGTTAATACACATTGATAAGGGGATCCAGTATAAGTGAATACACATTGATAAGGGGATCCAGTATAAGTTAATACACATTGATAAGGGGATCCAGTATAAGTTAATACACATTGATAAGGGGATCCAGTATAAGTGAATACACATTAATAAAGGGATCCTGTATAAGTGAATACACATTGATAAGGGGATCCTGTATAAGTGAATACACATTGATAAGGGGATCCAGTTTAAGTTAATACACATTGTTAAGGGGATCCAGTATAAGTTAATATACATCGTTAAGGGGATCCAGTATAAGTGAATACACAGACTCCGAAATACCTGGTTTTAAGACCACTCAGGTAAAGACGAGGCAGATAGGAAGGACACAGGTAAACAGGAGGTAACAAGATGACAAACAGGAGTTAATAAGTTAAACTTGTGATAACTTTAAAAACCCTCTTGTGATTAACTTCAAAATTTCAACATTCTTATATCCTAGTTAGAAGAAGGTTGGTATGTTTAGTGCTGTGTTTAGATTTTTTGGGGTCACCTTTTTTTCCCTCGAAGCGGGAAAAAGACGGGTTCCTTGATGTTGCTGAAATGATTATTTTTCTGACTGACTTCAAACTTTCAAAGTTGGTGGAATTTATTAAAGTAAAACGAAGGCTTTACTTTCAGCTGTGTAAACTTTATTTTACCAATATTTTAGATTATATTCGTTTCCATCTAATAACTAGAAAACGCCTCTTCAGAGAGACTTGAAACGCTGTGATGATGTATGTTAACTGGAAGTATTATTCTTCTGAATTAGGGCTGAATGTGCTAAACTGCTAATATTATAGGAATATTATACGATATTTAACTTTCTTTATATATATGTATATATATATATATATATATATATATATATATATATATATATATATATATATATATATATATATATATATATATATATATATATATGTGTGTGTGTGTGTGTACTCACCTAGTTGTACTCACCTAGTTGAGGTTGCGGGGGTCGAGTTCGAGCTCCTGGCCCCGCCTCTTCACTGATCGCTACTAGGTCACTCTCCCTGAGCCGTGAGCTTTATCATACCTCTGCTTAAAGCTATGTATGGATCCTGCCTCCACTACATCGCTTCCCAAACTATTCCACTTACTGACTACTCTGTGGCTGAAGAAATACTTCCTAACATCCCTGTGATTCATCTGTGTCTTCAGCTTCCAACTGTGTCCCCTTGTTACTGTGTCCAATCTCTGGAACATCCTGTCTTTGTCCACCTTGTCAATTCCTCTCAGTATTTTGTATGTCGTTATCATGTCCCCCCTATCTCTCCTGTCCTCCAGTGTGTGTGTGTGTGTGTGTGTGTGTGTGTGTGTGTGTGTGTGTGTGTGTGTGTGTGTGTGTGTGTGTGTGTGTGTGTGTGTGTGTGTGTGTGTGTGTGTATAGTGTATAAAATATTTAACAGAAAAGAGGTTCAAAAAGTAAACTTACAAATATTAAAACCTGCGTTTTAATGTTTTTTTTTTTAAGTTTTATCTAGGGGATACCTTTTCTGTAGGTGACGGCTCGAGTTATTTCTTTTCTTACCATCAGACTTTCGTTCAAAACTTGAGATCTTATCATCCGCTCAGCTTCAAATGTTCAACGAGTTCAGGCAACAATTGGTAAGTTCAGTTTCCCCTTTATCAATTTTTACAGCCCATTTCTGAATCTTCGTTTTATTCGCCTACTCAGGAAACCCTCATCTGACTTTGTACATTAAAAACATTAGAAAATGTAATTAGAAGATTGGACGGATTCTTATTGCAGAATAGAACTATCATTTTGCCATTATAATTTGTCATATAGTTATTTTTTACCAGTTAAATCACGATAAATACAATTACGTCTCTTCTGAATTACCGATCCATTTCCTCGGATCATGAGCCACTCTCCAGCGTCAAGTCAAAATTAAACAATGTAAAATAATGCTATTTCATTTTGAGGTCTAAATGGGGCACAATGGCCCCGACATTGGCCTTTGTAAAATAGAATAAAGGCCGCATGCCCTTCAAGGAAGGTTCCTTGACGCTGGTGAAGTGCTCTTGATCTAGGGAATTGGATCTGTGCTCCGGTTCCCTGAATTGATCCTGAATACCTTCCCCCCCACACACACACATGCTGTATAATCCAACGGGTTTAGCGCTCCCCATGATTATAATAATATAAAGGTCGCCTGCACCCTTATTATTATGAGTTCTGACGTTATTAGCGAAAGTCCTAGAGGAAGTTAATGGAACTTAACACTTATAGTGTTTTTTTTTTTTGCATTAAGTTTTACAGAATATAATTTTCACTCAACTCGTGTTAATTAAATGCTGTAAAAATGCTTATTATCTATATATTATCACTATTTAAAATTAAAAATTACGATATTTTTTTTTTATATTTGTGTTTTTAAGAAAGTCCATTTAAAAAAAATTGTATAAACTTTTGGAAATCAGTATATACAAAGCCAAATTTAAATAAAAAAAATTACTTTCAATATACACCATAAGAGTCAATCTCTATTATACAGAAGAGAATTTATTTAAAATTAGCAATTTTGAAATTTACAAATAGTGAAAAACAAACTTCCTTTTAGTAAATCTCGTCAGCACACAAGGTTTAAAGTCTATCAGAAAAATCATTCTCCATTAATTTCTCTGAGTCCAATGATTCCCATTTTTTTGATAATTTCCTCAAAAAAAATTCTAATATACCCCTAAATAGTTTAAGCTTATAAAATGTCTTCCTTTTCACTATTATTATTATTATTATTATTATTATTATTATTATTATTATTATTAATGATAATATTATTATGATTATAATCACGTGTTAAACCCCTAAGATATTTATTAAATAGAAATCAATCACTTTTTTTTTTAAAGAAAACCAGCTAATTAGAATTTATGAAACCCGCTGAGAGTGAAAACATTGCTTTCTGGATGACACATCTGGGCTGAAAATTTGAAGCCGATCGGAACAGACATTCTCCAGTTATCACAAGGATTCCAATTCCCAGTTATATATAAAAAAAATTAGTGGAGATGCTGTGCAGAAGCAAACTCAAATATATTTAACGCTCTAGCAGTGAAAATTTAAAGTCGATCTGATAAAGCTATTGCTTGTAGCACGGCTGACGTGTTCAAGCCCCACCCGTGGTATGGTCTGATTGATGGCTCATTGGTGAGAGCGTCGGGGATTTTGGGTGGCTCAGATATGACGGACTCGAGCCATAGCAATTTTGGGATCCAAGTAAAAATAAGTAACTGATTTTCTTCGGTTATTCTAGACAATTTACACTATGTGTAATAATTTACACTTATGTGCATCTTTGCCTAAATAACTTTCGTATCCCAGGTTATAAACGAAAGTCTGGAGGAAGAAAATATAACATGAAAAAAAAATAAAGAAAAAATTAAAGTAACTATTTATAAAAAAGGAATATACGAAAAGGTAAAGCAAAGGAAAAACTGAGGCAGGAACTTAGAGGTGCCCCGTCGGAGATACTTAATATTGAGCGGTTACCTTCAACTTTAATAACCTCACCACCAACCAACTACCAACAAAACTACCATTGTGGAAGCTTAATATTAATAATGTTACCAGTAACAAGGATGTGTTAGGCAGAGGAGGCGGGGCTGGGGGGAGTACAGAGATTGCATATTGCATATTCAACTCTTCCAAAGTGGCATCTCTCACGCTCGCTGTCTTCTGCTACAACATCGTAATACACGTCTTGTTTACTGCTTTCTTCTGTCAGATAAAAGATGGCAGCAACACAGTGTTGATGAGCCCAGTTCTGTTAATTATTATATATCACATTTTTATCGTAAATCCTCTCTACTCTCAATATTACCCATCTTCTCTCCATTGCTCTTACTTTCACTGTTTCCTCTTTCTCTAGTTTCAACACTGCATCTCCTCAGTGTTATCTCCTCGTTACTCTACATAAGCTCTGAGATAACTTCAGTTGGAGATTTTTGTCAATTGTTACAGGATGTTCTCGGTAGCCTTCTTAACTCTTGTTCTCACCTTCCTTGTCTGATGCCTCTTCTTCCCTCCCAGTCTCCCTTATCTGCAAGTTCCTCTCCTGCCTTCACTGTATGCCTCCCCTCAGTCTCTCTTATCTGCAAATTCCTCTCCTACCTTCACTGTATGCCTCCCCTCAGTCTCTCTTATCTGCAAGTTCCTCTCCTGCCTTCAAGGTATGCCTCCACTCAGTCTCTCTTATCTGCAAGTTCCTCTCCTACCTTCACTGTATGCCTCCCCTCAGTCTCTCTTATCTGCAAGTTCCTCTCCTACCTTCACTGTCTGCCTCCACTCAGTCTCTCTTATCTGCAAGTTCCTCTCCTACCTTCACTGTCTGCCTCCACTCAGTCTCTCTTATCTGCAAGTTCCTCTCCTACCTTCACTGTATGCCTCCACTCAGTCTCTCTTATCTGCAAGTCCCTCTCCTACCTTCACCGTACTTATTTATTCCATGACTAACTAATTTATGTTCTGCTGTGAGCCAACTCATTATAATTTTAACTCACATTACTCTTGGACTCTGACACTAACAAAATAATTATGTAGGTATACCTATTTGAAACAATGACGCCTTAAATAATCCTTTCTCTCTCCTCCCAAACTCATGTTACTGACACTTCACTTACTACCTACTAAACACTTACACTTTGTTTGTCTCACTCTGAAGTCATGCAAACACACAAACTGAAAAATATATTTTATACTCGACAATGATATTTAAAACATTTTCGCTTCTTCCTCACAACTGAATAAACACTAGGTATATTCCATGGAAAGTGGATGTTATATTTCCATGTTTAGTAATGTCATGGTTAGAAAATTATTATTATTGTACTATTGTTTGAGAGTATAAAAACTCTAGCACCTATAAACTAAGTACAGTAATCAGATTACTTAGATTTATATAAAGAAAATAATCAGTGGAAGTTTCTAGGTTATTCAGCTGCTTAATACATCATTAAGGTCTAATTTAGATTATGAAGCTCAGTTCAGGTCTTTATACTACAGAATGTGAATGTGTTGGAGAATATTCAGAGAAGATGACAAAATTAGTCTCTTATTTAATAAATCTTCCGTGCGTGGAGGCGGCTGACCTATATTGTCTTGAAAGACATTAAATTTCACAAGTTTGTTATAACCTGCCTAGCATAGCCCAGTAGACTTGCTGCAGTGCTCCTGTATGTTATAGCCCAGTAGACCTGCTCCAGTGCTCCTGTATGTTCTTATATTCTTATGTATTTCCACCGATGATGCAGGTATTGCATTGGTCATCTCTACTGCATTTATTCCAAGCTAACAATCTCAACCATCTTAAGATATATAGTGATTGTATAAGATCTTTTAGTGTTGTAAGTGAAACCGAGAAGATAAACTGGACGAAGAAAAATACATCAGGAACCACTCAGAGATTCAAATTTGGGAATAATTACATTGGAAAGCTAACTATTGGTATTTAGAAAGCATAACAGTTACTAGGCATTTATTTGGGGGATTCCCATGCTCTTCCCATATATTTTTATGCTTATAAAATTTTAAATTTCTTACTAAAGTCAATTTATATTTACTTATAAATTAGATAAATACATATATCCCTGTCAAAAAATTATATTTTTTATTTAAAAAAAATGCATTTAGATGACTAGTGATTCATTTAAATATATAATTTTGTTATGTGTAAAAGATAAATGTATTACCAGTAAATAGTAAAATATTTATTTCTCTCGTGAATATTTTATTTCCACAACCTTGAGTTATACAACGTTAACAGTTTTTTCCCTGTAAACTAAATAACAAATCTTTCAACTTGCTGTGTTGATCTCAACTCACAGGAAGATGATTTATTCTTAATTAAAAATGTCATGATATATGACCATTGAATTTCTTCCACATGTAAACTCTTAACTGTTTACTTCAATGTTCAATATTCATTATTCACAACAACAATTGTCTATACATTTTTCTGGTAAATTACAGTTCACACTAACGTTGAAAATTGTTCACGAGTTGTTTTTATGGATATTAATTGAAGAACAAACTGCGGGTGTGCCAGTTATGCTGCCGAGGTGAGACTGGCACAGTGCCAGACTTAATTGGATTGCTTGTTAGGTGTAAAGCTTATCAAATATACAAGATTTTTTTTTGGCAGCGTTTCACTTGTACGTCACCGTTCAAATATACTCTAATTATTAAACCAGAAATTAAAGCAAACTTTTGGTGTATATGTTCTGAGAGATTTAAAGTTGTTTGTGTATACATCACAACAAGTGGCAGGTTCTGAGAGATTTAAAGTTGTTCGTGTATATATCACAACAAGTGGCAGGTTCTGAGAGATTTAAAGTTGTTTGTGTATATATCACAACAAGTGGCAGGTTCTGAGAGATTTAAAGTTGTTCGTGTATATATCACAACAAGTGGCAGGTTCTGAGAGATTTAAAGTTGTTTGTGTATATATCACAACAAGTGGCAGGTTCTGAGAGATTTAAAGTTGTTCGTGTATATATCACAACAAGTGGCAGGTTCTGAGAGATTTAAAGTTGTTCGTGTATATATCACAACAAGTGGCATATATCACAACAAGTGGCTGGTTCTGAGGTTCTGAGAGATTTAAAGTTGTTTGTGTATATATCACAACAAGTGGCAGGTTCTGAGAGATTTAAAGTTGTTTGTGTATATATCACAACAAGTGGCAGGTTCTGAGAGATTTAAAGTTGTTTGTGTATATATCACAACAAGTGGCAGGTTCTGAGAGATTTAAAGTTGTTTGTGTATATATCACAACAAGTGGCAGGTTCTGAGAGATTTAAAGTTGTTTGTGTATATATCACAACAAGTGGCAGGTTCTGAGAGATTTAAAGTTGTTTGTGTATATATCACAACAAGTGGCAGGTTCTGAGAGATTTAAAGTTGTTTGTGTATATATCACAACAAGTGGCAGGTTCTGAGAGATTTAAAGTTGTTTGTGTATATATCACAACAAGTGGCAGGTTCTGAGAGATTTAAAGTTGTTTGTGTATATATCACAACAAGTGGCAGGTTCTGAGAGATTTAAAGTTGTTTGTGTATATATCACAACAAGTGGCAGGTTCTGAGAGATTTAAAGTTGTTTGTGTATATATCACAACAAGTGGCAGGTTCTGAGAGATTTAAAGTTGTTTGTGTATATATCACAACAAGTGGCAGGTTCTGAGAGATTTAAAGTTGTTTGTGTATATATCACAACAAGTGGCAGGTTCTGAGAGATTTAAAGTTGTTTGTGTATATATCACAACAAGTGGCTGGTTCTGAGAGATTTAAAGTTGTTTGTGTATATATCACAAAGATTTAAAGTTGTTTGTGTATATATCACAAGTGGCAGGTTCTGAGAGATTTAAAGTTGTTTGTGTATATATCACAACAAGTGGCAGGTTCTGAGAGATTTAAAGTTGTTTGTGTATATATCACAACAAGTGGCAGGTTCTGAGAGATTTAAAGTTGTTTGTGTATATATCACAACAAGTGGCAGGTTCTGAGAGATTTAAAGTTGTTTGTGTATATATCACAACAAGTGGCTGGTTCTGAGAGATTTAAAGTTGTTTGTGTATATATCACAAGTGGCAGGTTCTGAGAAATTTAAAGTTGTTTGTGTATATATCACAACAAGTGGCAGGTTCTGAGAGATTTAAAGTTGTTTGTGTATATATCACAACAAGTGGCTGGTTCTGAGAGATTTAAAGTTGTTTGTGTATATATCACAAGTGGCAGGTTCTGAGAGATTTAAAGTTGTTTGTGTATATATCACAACAAGTGGCAGGTTCTGAGAGATTTAAAGTTGTTTGTGTATATATCACAAGTGGCAGGTTCTAAGAGATTTAAAGTTGTTCGTGTATATATCACAACAAGTGGCAGGTTCTAAGAGATTTAAAGTTGTTTGTGAATTTATCACAACAAGTGGCTGGTTCTAAGAGATTTAAAGTTGTTTGTGTATATATCACAACAAGTGGCTGGTTCTAAGAGATTTAAAGTTGTTTGTGTATATATCACAACAAGTGGCAGGTTCTAAGAGATTTAAAGTTGTTTGTGTATATATCACAACAAGTGGCTGGTTCTGAGAGATTTAAAGTTGTTTGTGTATATATCACAACAAGTGGCTGGTTCTGAGAGATTTAAAGTTGTTTGTGTATATATCACAACAAGTGGCAGGTTCTGAGAGATTTAAAGTTGTTTGTGTATATATCACAACAAGTGGCAGGTTCTAAGAGATTTAAAGTTGTTTGTGTATATATCACAAGTGGCTGGTTCTAAGAGATTTAAAGTTGTTCGTGTATATATCACAACAAGTGGCAGGTTCTAAGAGATTTAAAGTTGTTTGTGTATATATCACAACAAGTGGCAGGTTCTGAGAGATTTAAAGTTGTTTGTGTACATATCACAACAAGTGGCAGGTTCTAAGAGATTTAAAGTTGTTTGTGTATATATCACAACAAGTGGCTGGTTCTGAGAGATTTAAAGTTGTTTGTGTATATATCACAACAAGTGGCAGGTTCTAAGAGATTTAAAGTTGTTTGTGTATATATCACAACAAGTGGCAGGTTCTGAGAGATTTAAAGTTGTTTGTGTATATATCACAACAAGTGGCAGGTTCTGAGAGATTTAAAGTTGTTTGTGTATATATCACAACAAGTGGCTGGTTCTGAGAGATTTAAAGTTGTTTGTGTATATATCACAACAAGTGGCAGGTTCTGAGAGATTTAAAGTTGTTTGTGTATATATCACAACAAGTGGCTGGTTCTGAGAGATTTAAAGTTGTTTGTGTATATATCACAACAAGTGGCAGGTTCTGAGAGATTTAAAGTTGTTTGTGTATATATCACAACAAGTGGCTGGTTCTGAGAGATTTAAAGTTGTTTGTGTATATATCACAACAAGTGGCTGGTTCTGAGAGATTTAAAGTTGTTTGTGTATATATCACAACAAGTGGCAGGTTCTGAGAGATTTAAAGTTGTTTGTGTATATATCACAACAAGTGGCTGGTTCTGAGAGATTTAAAGTTGTTTGTGTATATATCACAACAAGTGGCAGGTTCTGAGAGATTTAAAGTTGTTTGTGTATATATCACAACAAGTGGCAGGTTCTGAGAGATTTAAAGTTGTTTGTGTATATATCACAACAAGTGGCAGGTTCTGAGAGATTTAAAGTTGTTTGTGTATATATCACAACAAGTGGCAGGTTCTAAGAGATTTAAAGTTGTTCGTGCATATATCACAACAAGTGGCTGGCTCTGAGAGATTTAAAGTTGTTCGTGTATATATATATCATATATATATATATATATATATATATATATATATATATATATATATATATATATATATATATATATATATATATATATATATATATATATGTCGTGCCGAATAGTGCAGAACTTGCGATCTTGGCTTAAATAGCAACGCTCATCTTGCCATATAGGACAAGTGAAAATTTGTGTATGCAATAATTTCGCCAAAATCATTCTGAACCTAACGAAAAAAATATATTTCACTGTGTTTGTTTAGTATTAAATTACTGTAAACAAATCTAAAATATATTTAGTTGGATTAGGCTAAAATAAATTGTTCTTGTTATAATAAGGTTAGGTAAGTTTTCTAAGTTCCTTTTGGTGCAAAATTATAAATTTTTACGTCAACATTAATGAAAAAAATATATCTTTAAACTTATAAGAGAAAAAATTCAGAAAGGACTTAATTTTAAATGAGTTCTTACTAATTGACCAGTTTTATATATTCGGCACGACATATATATATATATATATATATATATATATATATATATATATATATATATATATATATATATATATATATATATATATATATATATATATATATATATATATATATATACATACATACATACATACATACATACATACATACATACATACATACATACATACATAATATACATAAATAATGTAAGTATATGCGTATACAGGTTCACGCGTGCGTATACATGCTTACGTGTGCATGTGCATACGTATACTTATGTATGCATAGGCCTATGTACGTGCGTGCATAGGTAGCGTATGTATGTATGTATGAACGTACTTATGGTTACCTATTTGTGTCTGGATGCCCATATGCTTCATAAATTCTGCAAAAAACGCCTTTACTTTGCAAGTTGCAAAGTCACCTTGCAGGCAGTTCGTTTGGCCAGGTTTTTCTTCATGTTTAACTTACCCAGGATACATTAACATCAAGGCTGATCATATCTTATTATTAAATTTATCAAATTCAGCCAATATAAATGAAATCTGGAGCTTGGGAATGTTGGTGTCATATTCAGGTGTTAATAACGAGGCTGTGTTGATGCCTCGTCTTTATTACTGTTTGTTAAGCTTTCTTTTGTGTCTAGTTAAAGGTCCTCGTGTTGTGTTTATTAGCTGTGCTGACGTTTTTTTTTTTTTCAAAAAAAATTTTTGTATTACCAATAATGCTGAATTCGGGTCGTCTTTAAATTTCCTGTTTACCATTTTTATCTTTCCCTTACGTTATCTCTTTAATTATATGTTATCAGTGTCGTCATTTTGGTTAAAATTGATTGAAATTAATAAATACATTAAGGTACATTTTTTTTTCTTTTTTTGCCTATGATCTCCAAAAAAAAAAAAGGCTTCGTATCAGTTGATTTTTCTCGATATGTTATCCATTTCGATATTAGGAATTGATGTTACTTGTTCCACCTTTCCACCACACTGTTAACATTTGCTAGTTTTATTTAATTTATATTACCGATACCTCAGGGAGATGTAAGAATGTTTAGTAACTGTAGTTGCGGCTCATAGTAATTTATGTATCTAAGTCAATGTTTATTTCATCTCAGATGGTGACTGCTTGTTTGTCTCCAACCTCACACAAGTGGACGAGGCCAAAACTGGAATGGGAGTGTGTGTGTGTGTGTGTGGTTGTAGGGGTCGAGTCACAGCTCCTGGCCCCGCCTCTTCACTGGTCGCTACTAGGTCACTCTTCCTGCTCCATGAGATTTATCATACCTCTTCTTAAAGCTGTGTATTGATCTTGCCTCAACTACATCACTTCCCAGACTATTCCACTTTCTGACACTCTGTGACTGAAGAAATACTTCCTAACATCCCTATGATTCATCTGAGTCTTCAACTTCTGACTGTGACACCTTGTTGCTGTGTCCCATCTCTGGAACATTTGTGTGCGTGTGTGTGTGTGTGTGTGTGTGTGTGTGTGTGTGTGTGTGTATGTGTGTGTGTGTGTGCGTGTGTGTTAATGGGAGAGAGAGAGAGAGAGAGAGAGAGAGAGAGAGAGTTGTGGAAGGAGAGCTGAGAGATGCAGACAGACTGACAGTTGCTAGCTGGGGGCTGTCATTCCTACTGTACACTGGTTCTAGTGTTGGCTGCTTCTGGATAAAGGGTCAACTAGCATGTACTAGGTAGAGGTTAGAGTCAGTACCAGCTGCCTATAACAACCATAAAACAATATTAAAATAACTGCCAAACCAGAAAATCTCTATGTCAAAAATATTTAAAAAGTCACATTTATTCCCTGGCTATTGTAAATTCTTAAAAATTTTACACTATTTGGAAAGATCATGAAAACGTAAAATGAAAAATTTACTACTCCTTTTTACTCAGTAAAAAACCTAAACTACTTGAAGCATCTTAAAATCCTTAAATTTATTTATTTGAAACGCAGACGAGGCTGGGAGAACGTGGTTCAAAATCTTCACACTGAAATAAATCCTTATAAAAAATTTGTGGCATTTTAGACTGTGCACGAAACCTCACTGGACGAGATAACGTAGTACGTATAATGGCTGTAAGACTTTTCAACGTCCTTCTGTCGAACATAAGAAATTAGACGAGAAATTCCTAACTGTGAAGAGCGACACAAACAACCTCATTGATCACACTGTCAACAGGTGATTGTTTAACTGCAGCAGAATGAACCACCAACAGTAGTTTAGTCTGCCTTCTCCTCTACGATCTTTTTTCCTCATCCTGCTTCCTTCGTTTCTTAATTTTCTCCTTCACCTCTTTCTTCCACCTGAGTGATGCTGTGGGCTTATGAATCTTAATGACTTGTGCAGCCATAAACTTTCTTGACTGTGTTGTCCATCTCTCTCACTCCCATCATTCCTTCATACTTCCATCCTTCATACTCCATTTCCTTTCCCTACCATCCTCTCCATAACCCATTATTCCCAGTATCTTTTTTCAAATCTTTCGTCCTTCTCTAACCTAACTTTCATCCCTTCTTCACACATGTTCTTTTTATCTCTAGCTAATTTTTTCTTCCCACATTCACAACCTTCCTCCTTGTCACCTGCTCCACCATCTCTCGTATCTTCACTATTCTTCTTTCTTGATATTACTGTTATTGTATTGCTTCACTCTCACACACACTGCTTGACACAGGTTCCAGTGT
>NW_027196194.1:92500-103268 GCF_038502225.1 Cherax quadricarinatus | reverse complement strand
CCCCATCCACCACCCATCCATGCGCAATACTCTTCCCCCCCTCCCCCTCACTTCTTAGCAACACAAATGGGCTTGCCTCCCTGATCAATATACCCACACCACCTTTCAGACGTGCAGATGGCAGAGTCATGACCTGAAACCCCTCCACCTCGAGCACTCTTCCCTCCTTGAAATTGTGTTCTTGCAGGAACACTACATCCACCCTATATTTATACAGAAACATTCGAAACCATTCCTTCTTCACACTATTACACAGTCCATTTACGTTCACAGTCATACACCTAAGGCCTCTTTATAGTTTCCAACCCTTCCTCCTCTCTTCATTCATCCCAGGGCCTCCTGCCCCAGAGCCAGCACAAGGCTTCACACCATCAACCCCCCCTTTTTTGCGATGCCTCTTATCGTGACTACTTCGACATTGCTCTTCCTTCCTCCCAGACCTCTGCGCCGGCGTCAGGACATCATCTGAGTCTGACGCCGCCGCTCTCTTCCTCGTGATGCCCTCTACATCCATGTTATCTTCTGAGGTTCCCTCACGATGTACCTCAACCTCCACCACGCCTCGTTCCACAACACACGGCGACAACTCACTCTTACTAGTTGGCCCGTCAACCCTGCTATGGTTTTTATCCTTACATTCCTCTACAGGCAACGCCGTGCCTCTCACCAGCTCAGGAACAACATCCTCTGCAGGCGGCGTCAATGTCCTTAACACTTCCTGAAGCTCTTCCTCTAGAGCCTGCACCTCCTCCTGCACTTACACTTCTGTACTTTTCCCTTGTCTAGTAACAGATCCTTTTACATCACAGCTTACCTCACACATGCCAGTCTCCTCTTTGGAATCCTCCACCTCTTCACTCCACAAGCGCCCAAGCCCTTGCTTTCGCGTGGGGCTCTCAACAGCTATCACGCTGGTAACTGGTGCTTCACCAGTTTGCGCTGGTGCCCTCCTCAGCTTCACGCACTCTGCCGCCATATGGTCGTATGCCCCACATATTCTGCACGTACATCTCTGTCCGGCATACGATACCATAACTTGCGTCCTGAAGTCCTCCAAAACGATGTAAGACGGTATGGGATGTCTCAGAGTCATCTTCAGGGAAAAGGTACCCTCCGGATGGCCCATGTAAGCACCTGCCGTCCACTTGCCCTTTTGTGCCAGATGTACGGTTCCATATGTCTCAAAAACACTCCTGATGTCAGCCTCATCTGCCTAAAATGGGACATTACGTATCTTTTAACCCACGTAAAGTGGCGAGATACGTCGATCAAACGCACCTTCACAGCTGGAGTAGCGTCAAGACTCACGTCTTGGAATCTCATCACCAAAGACTCGTACACGGATGTGGAATTCAGTTTGACGAAGATTCTGTAAGCCCCATTCAGGGCTACACCATACACCTCATCGTCCTGGATTCCATAGGTCTCCCTAATGATTGTTGGGAGTAAGACTTGCGCTGAAGAGGGTGAAATCGCCCCACGAAGCAGTTCAATACCAATGGTATTTACGCGCCTCCTCACACTCAGTGCCATGTTGATACAAGGTAGCTCGCCTGAAAACAGCAGAGGGGTGCAGAGCACAACCGCACTCTACCGTGGTCAGGCAGCGAATGATGGTGATCAGGTTATATGCAAGTTTAATGCTCGTGTTGTCGACAGGCTTCAGACCCAATTAGCCAAATAGTATAAAAATAATAACTAGCTTATATAGTTTTATTTTAATTTTTCATAAGAATTATATTGTTTTGTTCCGAAGTGGCTAATTTACTGTGCATAAATATCAATAATTTTTTTTTATTCGCCGGTGCTCTCCCGACCCGGGTCTTTTTCAATAGTGGTGACCCAGCCTTGGCTCCCTATCTGGGGAATATCTCGAGACCTAAGTCTCGAGATATTTGGGACCAACTGTCCCCAGGCCTAGCCTCAGTCCCCGCCCTCACGGGGCTCGTAGGGAGAAGCTAGGCCTCTGGTCTGCCATCTGCCCCGCCCCAAAAAGGTTTGTGGGGATGGCAGTCTCACGGGATCAAGAGCCCACCATCGGCATCAAACTCGGCGTCAGGCACGGTGGCCTGGTGGCTAAAGCTCCCGCTTTACACACGGAGGGTCTGGGTTCGATTCCCGGCGGGTGGAAACATTTCGACACGTTTCTTTACACCTGTTGTCATGTTCACCTAGCAGCAAATAGGTACCTGGGTGTTAGTCGACTGGTGTGGGTCGCATCCTGGGGGACAAGATTGAGGACCCCAATGGAAATAAGTTAGACAGTCCTCGATGACGCACTGACTTTCTTGGGTTATCCTGGGTGGCTAACCCTCTGGGGTTAAAAATCCGAACGAAATCTTATCTTACCCCCTTTGAAAGACCCAAAGAATAGTATAATCAGGTATTAGAACCCCTGCCGATAGCATGTGGAGTTCCCCAAAGCAGTATTCTGGGTCCCTTATTATTCTTATGTTATGTCAATGACATGCCTATCAGTGTCAAGTGCAAACTCCTACTGTATGCAGATGACAGTGCCCTGTTAGTGTCAGGTAAAGACCCACAAGATATAGCTAATGTTTTAACACTGGAACTGGAGTCCTGCAGCAAATGGTTAGCAGACAACAAACTATCATTACACCTCGGGAAAACTGAAGCCATTCTCTTTGGCACGAAACAAACTGAGAAGGGTAAATAATTTTAATGTCCAGTGTAGTGTCCTGGGAGACAGAAATGGTGAAGCTGGAGATACTGTCCTGGGAGACAGTAATGGTGAAGCTGGAGATTTTGTCCAGGTAGTCGGGAATTATACGCAGGAAGGAATACATATAAATGACCTCATAGGGGACAGGAGCCATAGTAGGGAAACAAGTGTAGTCAAAGATAAGATAAAACCAATATTGCAAACTAGAAATACTGCAGGAAATAGCAAACAAGAGGACTCCAATAGCAATAGTGAGGATAAATTACCAAAAACAACTGGTGGGAGCTCCATTGTTGGTGCTAGGGAGGATAGAAGTAAGACAGGGAAACATGCACCAACAGGGAATACAGTCACAGAAACCCAAGGCAAGCGGAAACCAAGCCTGTGCACATACTATGCACTTGGTATCTGCTGGCATGGGAAATCTGGAAAAAACAGATGGGACATGCAACTATGACCACCCTAGAAAATGCCATGCCCATATGACAACAGGAAAATGCAAACTCCCTTCCTGTAAGCTTTTTCACCCTGAAATGTGTACCTCTTCAGTACAGGAAAGACTGTGCTATAACTTAAATTGCCAGGCATACCATCTAAAGGGGACAAAAAGATACAAAACATCCAGGCCATGGGAAAACCTGGGTAGCCACAGCCACTCAAGAGGGAGAGGTTTTTTAGTGCCAGGAAGGAAAAAACCTGGCAGGAAATGGCAGAAATCGTACACCAAATCCAGTCATTCCTGGAGTGGAACCACAGTCGATGGCCTCCACTCCAAACCAACAGATACAGATACTAATGCCGGAAAAAAAATCCCCCCCCAGTACCAACAATACCACCAGTCCGATAACATTCTTCTTTGCAAATATACAGGGTCTAAAGCCAGCAACAAACAACAAAATACCTTTCATCCGTGGACTGCTTGCAGAGGCAAAGGCAATGTTCGCGGCTTTCACTGAGACCCACATAAAGGATCACTTGGACAACGAAATATGGATCCCAGGTTACAACCTATACAGATGTGACAGAGTGAACAGGCAAAAGGGGGGGGGTTGGCCTGTACATTGCAGAGTCACTTGTTTGCACAGAACTGCTTAATGCCTCAAATGACGTAGTGGAAGTTTTAGCAGTAAAGGTCGAGAACCAAAACCTAGTCATTGTGGTAGTCTACAAGCCTCCGGATGCAACATCCCAGCAATTCCAGGAACAGCTGTTAAAAATTGACCACTGTCTAGAAAATCTTCCAGCTCCTGCACCCAACATCTTGCTCCTGGGGGATTTCAACTTAAGGCACCTAAAATGGAGGAATATAGCAAATAATATTGTTGCAGTAATAACACCAGGAGGCAGCTCTGATGAAAACTCACACTCACACGAGCTTTTAAATCTCTGCACAAAATTCAATTTAAACCAGCAAATAATAGAGCCTACTAGACTGGAGAATACACTAGACCTCATCTTCACTAACAATGATGATCTGATAAGAAATGTCACCATATCAAAAACAATATACTCAGATCACAACATAATTGAGGTTCAGACATGTATGCGTGGAGCCCCAGACCGACAAAATGAGACTAGTCACGAGGGAGCATTCACCAAATTCAACTTCAATAACAAAAACATAAAGTGGGACCAAGTAAACCAAGTCCTAACCGATATAAGGTGGGAAGATATACTAAGCAACACAGACCCAAACTTATGCCTAGAACAGATTAACTCGGTGGCACTCGATGTATGCACAAGGCTTATTCCTCTAAGAAAAAGGAGGAGTAGATGTAAAATAGAAAGAGACAGGTGCTCCCTTTACAGGCGACGGAAAAGAATAACAGAGCGGCTAAAAGAGGTCAATATATCTGAAATGCGTAGGGAGACACTGGTCAGAGAAATAGCAAGCATCGAACTTAAGCTAAAAGAATCCTTTAGGAGTCAGGAATCGCGGGAAGAACTAAAAGCCATAAATGAAATCGAAAGAAACCCAAAGTATTTCTTCTCCTATGCCAAATCAAAATCGAGAACAACGTCCAGTATTGGGCCCCTACTTAAACAAGATGGGTCCTACACAGATGACAGCAAGGAAATGAGTGAGCTACTCAAGTCCCAATATGACTCAGTTTTTAGCAAGCCGCTAACCAGACTGAGAGTCGAAGATCAAAATGAATTTTTTATGAGAGAGCCACAAAATTTGATTAACACAAGCCTATCCGATGTTATCCTGACGCCAAATGACTTCGAACAGGCGATAAATGACATGCCCATGCACTCTGCCCCAGGGCCAGACTCATGGAACTCTGTGTTCATCAAGAACTGCAAGAAGCCCCTATCACGAGCCTTTTCCATCCTATGGAGAGGGAGCATGGACACGGGGGTCGTCCCTCAGTTACTAAAAACAACAGACATAGCCCCACTCCACAAAGGGGGCAGTAAAGCAACAGCCAAGAACTACAGACCAATAGCACTAACATCCCATATCATAAAAATCTTTGAAAGGGTCCTAAGAAGCAAGATCACCACCCATCTAGAAACCCATCAGTTACACAACCCAGGGCAACATGGGTTTAGAACAGGTCGCTCCTGTCTGTCTCAACTACTGGATCACTACGACAAGGTCCTAAATGCACTAGAAGACAAAAAGAATGCAGATGTAATATATACAGACTTTGCAAAAGCCTTCGACAAGTGTGACCATGGCGTAATAGCGCACAAAATGCGCGCTAAAGGAATAACAGGAAAAGTCGGTCGATGGATCTATAATTTCCTCACTAACAGAACACAGAGAGTAGTCGTCAACAGAGTAAAGTCCGAGGCAGCTACGGTGAAAAGCTCTGTTCCACAAGGCACAGTACTAGCTCCCATCTTGTTCCTCATCCTCATATCCGACATAGACAAGGATGTCAGCCACAGCACCGTGTCTTCCTTTGCAGATGACACCCGAATCTGCATGACAGTGTCTTCCATTGCAGACACTGCAAGGCTCCAGGCGGACATCAACCAAATCTTTCAGTGGGCTGCAGAAAACAATATGAAGTTCAACGATGAGAAATTTCAATTACTCAGATATGGTAAACATGAGGAAATTAAATCTTCATCAGAGTACAAAACAAATTCTGGCCACAAAATAGAGCGAAACACCAACGTCAAAGACCTGGGAGTGATTATGTCGGAGGATCTCACCTTCAAGGACCATAACATTGTATCAATTGCATCTGCTAGAAAAATGACAGGATGGATAATGAGAACCTTCAAAACTAGGGAGGCCAAGCCCATGATGACACTCTTCAGGTCACTTGTTCTATCTAGGCTGGAATATTGCTGCACTCTAACAGCACCTTTCAAGGCAGGTGAAATTGCGGACCTAGAAAATGTACAGAGAACTTTCACGGCGCGCATAACGGAGATAAAATACCTCAATTACTGGGAGCGCTTGAGGTTTCTAAACCTGTATTCCCTGGAACGCAGGAGGGAGAGATACATGATTATATACACCTGGAAAATCCTAGAGGGACTAGTACCGAACTTGCACACGAAAATCACTCACTACGAAAGCAAAAGACTTGGCAGACGATGCACCATCCCCCCAATGAAAAGCAGGGATGTCACTAGCACGTTAAGAGACCATACAATAAGTGTCAGGGGCCCGAGACTGTTCAACTGCCTCCCAGCACACATAAGGGGGATTACCAACAGACCCCTGGCAGTCTTCAAGCTGGCACTGGACAAGCACCTAAAGTCAGTTCCTGATCAGCCGGGCTGTGGCTCGTACGTTGGTTTGCGTGCAGCCAGCAGCAACAGCCTGGTTGATCAGGCGCTGATCCACCAGGAGGCCTGGTCACAGACCGGGCCGCGGGGGCGTTGACCCCCGAAACTCTCTCCAGGTAAACTCCAGGTAATGGGGAGCCCATCACTTTGGTTTCATCAGTAAAATATCTGGGAATCCCCTTTCACCCATGCATGTCAGGAGAATTGATAGGGAACAGTGTAGTAAAGAAAGCGAATGCCAGACTGAAGTTCCTGTATAGACAAGCAGTGTCTACCTACTGAGGCTCGCAGGACCCTATGTCTAGCCCTTACACAATGCCATGTGGATTACGCTTGCTCTTCATGGTACTCTGCCTTGACAAAAAAAAAAAAATCTGAAAGATAGACTGCAAATCACCCAGAACAAAATCGTAAGATTCATCCTGGGGCTGGGACCAAGAGAACATGTAGGCCAGGATGAATTACAGAAGTTGGATATGCTGAATGTTGAAGACAGAGTAAAACAACTGAAGCTAAATCTTGTTTATAAAATTGCTCACAAACAGTGTCCAGAATATCTTGCTATCAATTTTGTCAAGGTTGGGAACCAAAGCAATCATAGTACTAGGGGGAGAGCGCATAACTTTGTAGTACCCACAGTCATTGGCCAGGCTTCAAACACCTTTTAATGTACAGCAATAAAGGAATGGAACAGACTTCCCGCAATGTCAAAGCCAGTCATAGCATGAACCAGTTCAAGAAGAGTGCCAAAAGGTGTCTGATGAATGTAGCTACAGAAAGGGAGGGGAATGATTTTCTATTTTTTAGCTAACATACGTGTAAATTTTACCTTATTCCTAGTAATGACCCTCGTATTGTAGATAGTCTTAATGACCCTCGTGTAGTAGATAGTCTTAATGACCCTCGTGTAGTTGTCTTTTTAGTATGATAATAAGATGTTATCTTCATTATAGAATAATGAGAAAATATTATAACCTTTATATATTATAATAAGGTAAAAGGACCCCAATGGAAATAAGTCACTGTCTGACTTTTTTGGGTTATCCTAGGTTCTCTACACATATGCTGCTATGTATGATAATTCTATGTAACTGTATTTGTGTATACCTGAATAAACTTACTTACTAATTCCATAATAGTTATACTGAAACATTACCCAAAAATTCAGTTTTATGTGCGTTTCAATTCGTTTTCTGTCTTCATTAATGTGGGTAGACTAATAAAAATATGGCAGATTATAAGGCTTAAGATACATTTAGAAAGTAATGACCTTAAGACAAGATTTATTCGGATTTTTAACCAGGGGAAAGGGGTTAACCACCCAGTCAGTCACTGAGGAGTATCTGGTTTTCATTGGGGTCTTTTTTAATCTTGTCTCCCAGAATGAGACCCACACCAGTCGACTAACACCAGGTACCTACTTACTGCATGGTGAACAGGGGCAACATGTCCAGTGTTTCAATCCATGCCGGGGATTGAACCACGGACACTCGGTTATTAATTATTAAAGATTAGACGGTATTCTCCCGGCCCGGGCCTGTTCCAAGTGGTGGCCCGGCCTTGGCTCCCTCTTTAGGGAGTGTCTGAGACCTAAGTCTCCCATGGGAGGAGGCACAAGTACCTCCTCATCTTTGGGACCAACTGTCCCCAGGCCTAGCCACAAGCTAGGCCTCTCTGGTCTGCCATCCCCGCCCCAAGGGGGCAAATGGGAATGACAGTCTTATGAGCTAAAGGCTCGGGCTCAGGCACCTACCCTGCCCTAGAAGGGTTAGGCATGGTGTCGATCGGACACTCGGTGAGTGCACTGCCAACGAGCCACGGGCTACCTTTATTATAAAACTCGTACGAGAAAATATTTCCGGTAGCTTTCAAAATGGTTTGGAGAGATACATGCATGAAAAGGCTTGGGTCAAAATACTTAAATGGTACTTTTTTGTTCCCATTTTCCTTGTATTTTTGGCAAGCATCTGCTATTTATGTTGTAATTTCAAGTGACAATGAGTGGGTTATTAAAGGTGAGGGTTAACACAGCCCGTCAGGCGGGTTGTGTGGAACTTGTTCTATCACGGTCACTGTCTAGGTCAGGGCCAGTCTCTCAGACGCTCTATGACGTCGCCTTGTGTTAAAAAAAAAAAAACTATATTTAAAGCTTATATAGCAACCCCTCCTCAGATGTGACTTATCAGGTTAAATAAGGAAACGGGACAAGCGTTTCCTAACTCGGGTTGAAGTCATATGACCCGCAGCTCGAGCTTTTGGTCATCTGACCGGGGCCTTCCGCTGGCTTTCCAGTCCACCCCTTTAAAAATTAAGATTAATTCTCTGGATGATGAGCCCTTAACCGACACCAAAGAACTTCCCTTGAGGGGATGCGACCACAACAATCGACTATTACACCCACCCATGTATAAACGTAAGTAAATTTACTTACATGATTCATTACCTTTGTACCTTGTTCAGCTATCAAAACACTGGGGTCCAGTCCCTGGACCCATTATGTACCTCTGTAATCTTTTGACTACCGCCCGCAGGATGGGTATGGGGTGCATAATAAACATTAAACTAAAAAAAAAAAGGTCGTACTACACGCAAGATCAAATTTTCTCATACTTCATCACACAAGATGATTTCCGTCATACGCCATTGCTAATGGTTATCCTGTTATATTTCATCACACAAGGAAATGTGGCAGCCCGAGCCGAGACTTCAGCAGTTCGACGAGGCTGTCAGTCTTCTATAATTATGGGTTCAGTAGTTACGATAGATTTACAGGCTTCCTACAAGAATAATTCTAGAAAGGCTTCTCTTGAAGAATTAGACATGTGCAACATCTGGGTATCTTTATTTGTAGAAGTTTCGGCAACCAGTGGCTTTATCAATACAAGGATAATGTGAAGAAATATATACAAAAGATGAGGTAATCAGTCTCGAGGTTGAAGAGCACCATAGTCTTGAAGGAACGCAGTTCCTTCAAGACTACACCACCTGAACCCAAGACGTGCTGTAGTACCCCAGCTGCAGGGCATCGACGACGATTGTAGCTACTAACTGCAACATCACTGAAGACTCGACCATGTCCTTGTCATGAGGCTGCCTCCATCCCAGGGGAGACCCCCGCCACAGGGGTTGTAAAACGGTGCTCAACCTGACACGAAGACGGCTCACAGCGCCCTTTGTCATAGGGTTGCCCCCGCAATAGGGCTGTAAACGGTACTCCGCTTAGAATGCTCACCGTGCCCCCGCCATACGGCTGTAAACGGTACATCATTGAATAAACTCCAACACTCCAGGGAGCCACTGCCGAGTCCACATGGGCAAGACCCGTCCTGGCAAACCTACATGAATGTGAACTCTTTTGTGTTAGTGTGAGGTTCAAGTCGGACCGAAACGTCGTTGTAAGCTTTCTCTCTCTTCTACGTGCGCGTTGTGTATAGATCTTCAGCCTGGTCACAAACCGGGCCGCGGGAGGGGCGTTGACCCCGAAACCCTCTCCAGGTATACTTATAAGTATCCTTTATTCACATTTTCTTTGTTCATTTATTTCTATTTATGTATAATTCACCCTTCTTCGGATAGATTCGCGATATAGTGTAATAATTTTATCCCTTTTCTTGTGTTTTCTAACGCAATTGTTCATTACGTAATATGCAGATCAGAATTGCGTCCTGGACACGGGTACACGAAAGTTATAAAGCCAATGTGATCGTTTTTTTAATGAGGTTGAATCTCAGTACGAATATGCTAGCAGTTACTAATCGATGACCTGCGAAAGGAGATATTTTCCGAGATAAGTAAATTACTCTTGACATCTAAGGTGATTCGTTGCCCAGAAACAGTAAAAGCGTCTTCTGCTCTGAATCTTTGCTTCCCGGTACTGGGTATCAGTGCTGAAGCAACCGCTGGATGGTGTTACATACCTGTAGTTAAAGCGTTCACTAGATATGTGTCCTAAGGATTCCCATCCGACTCTTCGCTTCTGGTGTATGGATGCAGCGTGAGGTAAGCTAAGCTCGCAAGCTACACCGTTATAACTCTGCAGAGAGTTGCCAGCGCTCTATATACACCGTCCCTACTATAACGGTATACTGTACGAGTTCTTCCAGCAACCCCTTCAGGGAGGTTGCAGTGATGCTGAAGGAAGGACTTCGTCCAACCAGTTGAGCCGCTTTCCCCTTCCTATGATAAAACCTGATTTCTTCCCATTCCCTAGGCGCTGCATGCAGACATCACCCTAGAGCACTTCCCCATGAAAGTAATAAACTAGCAAATCACCCAGACCATATATTTAGTCTATACCTTTGAGCGAAGTATTAAATTCAGTCAAGAGGA
>NW_027196194.1:87500-90000 GCF_038502225.1 Cherax quadricarinatus | reverse complement strand
AATGCGGCTATAACAGTAGTATATTTCAGAGTAATTCGTTGATTCACTATGTATGCTGACCGGTCTATCCTGGGCTGCTGCAACAGTTCACTAACTCCCTTTTAGTGGAGTATATAAAAAAAATCTGTAGAAGATTCAGCATCTTTTTGTAAACTTGAATAATAACTTTAGTTGCACCTTTACAATGTTCATTATTGTTTATTATAAATTATATACTCGCTTAATCAAGGAGACTCTGAAATATAAACGTGTTTAACGTTAAACACACTTTACACTAAACAAATTTAGGTCAGTGAAACGGTAAAACGACGTTGTTTAAAGATACTACAATGATGAGGCAAGAAATGGGTGTATCTAATGGTTATAATTATACCTATAATTTTTAAAGGGATGGAAGGGTAAGCCAGCAAGAGTCCTCGGTCAGATGACCAAAAGCTCCAGCTGCGGGTCATCATATGATAAAGATCCGCGTCAGGAAACACCTTTTTTCCTGACAAACCTTACCTAACCTAACGAAAATGGTAAGCTGAGAAAGTGGAAAGACATGATAATAATGAGGTAGGAGACAGTTAAAGGTACGAGTGGAATGATATGACAATGTTGAGGAGCATGATAAAATGGTGCATCACAGCATCTCCAGAAGAAAGTCTAGTCTCGTAGTTTGCTGTGTCAACAGCATTGACCGCAGCTTTCTCTCACGCCGTCTACGCGTTGTCTTAACCCATATATTCTTTTGGTCCCATTCTTGCTCCCCCTTCCCTTAAAAAAGAAAACTGTAAAAAGCCTGTTTAATATTAATAGGAACGTAAACTTCCACACAGCGTGATCTGCTTCTTTATAAAATTATGAAGATATTGACTTAGGGAAAATTACTGTTCAGAGTGGAGTAATCAGTGACTAGTGAACTATATTACCAGGTATCAAAACAGTGAGTTATCGAACAAAATCTGGACATAGTATTATGACCTATTCGAGAATTGTATCGGAAAAAAAAAGTGCTAGGTACAGGGGATGGACAGCTTGACCGGCTCGTCAAGACCCCCACCACAGACACCTTAACTCTAAGAACTTGAGAGATCAGTCCCCAGATTTATTATGTGCCTGTAGAATCTTAACTACCAATAGGATGGGAATGGGAGGACTACCGCGCACACCATGGGTATTACCTGGAGTTTGCCTGTATGCGGTGGATAACAAAACTATTAAATCGAAAAACTATCCAACAAGGTGATTAAAGGAGTAAACGACAGTTTTTTTTTCTTGTTCCAGTCTTCTGACTTTCACTAAGTTTGTCAGACAGCACAGTCACTAGAATTAACCAGACTGAAGTAACTTCTTTCGTCTGTTTGTCAGGTGCAGAATTTTCAAGAAAACAATATAGCAAGGAGTTACACGTCTCTGGGTCAATGCATCGCTGAGCAGTTTCACAAATACTGAAATGTCTGCCTAGTGTTGATTCCGAGTCATCGCCCCCGCGGCCTGGTCCTAGACCAGGCCTCACTAAGAAAATATAATGACATAACCATTATTGTGTTTTATTTATATACTATCGTTTTATTATCATACTGGGGAGAGAGAGAGAGAGAGAGAGAGAGAGAGAGAGAGAGAGAGAATAATAATAAATATATCATTAACGTACATATACACGCTTCGTTAAGTAACGTACATATACACGCTTCGTTAAGTAACGTAATTCAACATTCTCTCATATGTGATTAAACGGTGTTATTCGATAATTACACACGCATTATTATCATCCCCTATGCATTTAAAGTGTTGGTATATTATCCTAGGGAAAGTCGGTTAGAAGCCTCTTCTTTCATCAAGGTGTGTGATAGCCTACTACACAGCCTCCAGCAAGGAGCTGGTACACCAATCTCTCTTAAAAAAAATAAAATCAGATTCCTTGAATGTACGTGACTTTAATACACTTTATTTTTACATTCGTAGGAAAGCTGAAAACCTGCAGAGGACATACAGCGCCTAAAGAATGGGAGGTAATCAGGTGTGATCAAATGGTAGCTCCAGTTCATTGAATCAAGAGCCCTCGCTAGCATCAATACACCTTTCTTGAATGCTACGGATAAGAAACAATTGACTTAATGTTATGAATAAAATGGTAGTCTGGATGGACTACCCCCAGAAGACGTATTGTGGAGTTAGAAATTGTCGATGGATTTATTCAATGTAGCGGTGATGTCAAATAAACAACTGTGAACAAAACGCATTTTTTTTTTTAAATAGAGAATAGTGTGGTTAAGAATGAAAGTAAGGGGTTGACAACATATTTATATTAACTGGAGAATACCGATGGTGAAATAGAGGCAAAGTCTCATGCTTTGGATAAGTAATGTGATCTGGAATGAGCTATTAGCCGGAAGATAGATAAGATTTTGTTCGGATTTTTCAACCCGGATAACCCTAGATAACCAAAGAAAATCAATGCGTCAAGAAATGTGTCATTTCCATTGTGGTCTTTTAATTTTGTCCCCCAGGATGC
>NW_027196194.1:0-80000 GCF_038502225.1 Cherax quadricarinatus | reverse complement strand
TATGGGTGGTAGAGGAACGTCTGGGATAGCTTTACTATGGTAGGAGGGAAATATCTTGGGATGGTGTTCGGTAGCAGGATGGGAAGGGAAGTAAGCGGTCAGTGACACCAAGGAGTCATCTACCTTCACTACCACAGTCAACACGCGTTGAGAGGAGGAACGTTTGTAAAGGGTTTTGAATGTAGATTTAGGTTACATCTCGCAAACATCAATCGTTTGGAATATCGGATCGTCCACCAGACATCAAATCGTTCGTCACAAAATCGTCCATTAGACATCACACGTAGTATACAATCATCCTCGGGTAAATATCATACTGAAATTTTTTATGAGATATTCAATTCCAAGAAAAAAGAGGAAATTCAGTACATTTTACCATACCTTGAAAGGAATTCTAACGTCTCAATTACAAGAGGTCCAACAAGCAGAAACCAGAAACCAAGGTATCATATTAATAAAGTATCAATAACAAAAAACCCTAGGATACATTCCAGTTATTACTACAACTATCAGTTTTATTTTATTCACGGGGAAGTGCTATGACATTTCTATATATCGCTGCAAGTCTTTAGATTACCCGGCGCAGCTCAAGTCCTCATTTTAATTATAAATAGACCTAAATGAATTAGAAAATGTTCAGTTAGGGATAATGAAGTTAAGTCGTACATCAAGCAATCAGACTTGATTCAAGGGAGGGGAAGGTTGCGCTTCCTTGGATCACGAGCCGTACAGCAGCATCATACAACCCTCCATGAAGTATGTGAGGGCAGTAACAGTCAAGGGAAGACGTGATTGCAAGTTCCAAGTGAACACCCGGAGTCGCAACTCACTGTGATGACGGACACGAGCCTAGCATCATCTTCTAGAAGTTCCGTAACACCGCGAGACGTGAGAATCCGTTACTCGCTCTATCTAGAGGAAGTTTTAGACGCTCTGAAGAATGAATTTTAAGGTACCAAACTGCAGAACAAACTTTCATTGGGACAACGTTTCGCTCCGTGAAGAACGTTAACAAGTCCTAACGTGACTAGCTTTTATCAAGTCATGACTGGATAAAGCTCTACAGAGCGAAACTGTGTTCCTCATGAAAACTTCTTTTGCAGATGTCTTCATACTCGGTGGCAATACGCCATTTCATCCTTGTCGAAAAAACTGGACTTTACATCCCAATGGAATTAGAAATAAAACATTATTTGGAAAGTGTTGTCATAGCCTATTATCCTAGGTTAAATCTACATAATGTACTATAATGAATCTAACATGTTTCCTTACGAGCATAGAACAGATTAATAGGATATGTATGTCATACCTAAATAAAGACTTGTTGATTGAGTTCAGTAAGATCGCGGGACGAAGATGGGTTACCTATGATACCTAAATACAGTCTGGGAGGCTCTTGAGAAACTGGACCTGACGAGGCTAGTCAGTGATCGTGGGAGTGTGGTCAGCTCAAAGCAGGGTTGCTAGTTTCCTTACGGCACCTTTCAATGATGAAGGGAGCCCTGATGCCGGTGACGGGCTCTTGATATTTGTATTTAGCCAGAAATGGTGTCTAAAAATCAACGTTTTACCGCGATTAAAATGCAAAGAATAAGAGATAATATACTTCAAAGAACGGAAGATAATCAAATGGTTTGGTCACATAGAAAGAGGGGAGGATGACAGATCTTATAATACAAGAGGGTTTATATAAATCTGGAAGCTTTATGTTACTAGTGGAGTCCAGACCAATTCTTGTCGAACTGGTTTTGGGTACTGATGTGGTTACACATCAGGTTAATGAGCAAGGAAAGTAAGTGGAGTAAAACCAGACAAAAAAAAAAAAAAAAAAAAGGCTGGACATAGCGTGTTCCTTCAAACGTTCTTGTCCCATAGTGAACCTGAACCTGGGATCATTTTCTACCTACTTTGGCACAATGAAGGTGAGACCACCTGTAGCCACAGATGCTGGAGAACGGTCAGAAATATAGTGCAATTGTATTACAAAAAAACAGCCGAGAGATGAAGACCGAGTATTGAATTCCTCTTGAGTAGCTCTACAGTTTAAAATTCATCGATTATATTCACCAAGATCTTTTGAGATTTTATTGCTGCTCTGTTGCTGAAACTGTTCAGTTGATGTAAGTAAATCTTCACTACTCAAGACTGATGAACCGCTAAAGAAATTAGAAACTTATAAATTAATTCCAGTGGTGGGTCAGCATCAAAAATACACTGACCTGGTCACTAGGAATAAACTAATGAACCGCTGTTACCAAAATATAAAAGACCTGGTCGTTAAGATCTCAAGGCCTGTCATCATTAGGTCAACTGACTTGATAATGTACCAGGCTAGACCATTATCGCCGTCTAAAGTTTAATCTACAAATTGTGCTAGCTGAGAACTGCTGCAACAACGAAAGTGTGGCATTTGCCTGAAAGGTTTTGCGTAAAATTTCGTATTCTTTGGAACATACAACTGTAAGTTGTAACACTTACCAAAGCTGCTACTATACGAAGAGCAACACTCGTTCGCTTTAACCCTTTGACTGTTTCAGGGCCCTGTCTGAAACTGTCATTCTATGTCGCCAAATATTCGAAAAAAAAAAAATTATTTTTTCTTATGAAAATGTTAGGAATATTTTTACTAGTGTTTTAAGCCTAAAAAAAAAATTTTGCCATCAGTACTTACCGAGATATAGAGCTGCAAAGTTTGCAGAAATCGACGTGCGTATGGCAACAGCGGCGACTGCCGCCCGCCCGGTATTCTTTTATTTACTCTAATTCAAAGGTTTCTTGCACTTTTCAATATTTTTTTTTTCCAGGTAACTTATGTGGCCTGTGAGACCAATGTAAGGTGCATTGTTCAAATATACACTCATTATTTACAACACAATAACAGAACAAACTTTATCACTATTAGTTTGTGTATACACTTTGTTTACACAAACAAACAATACAAAACAATGTTTATTACTATTGTTCCATAATATATATACATATGTACAGTCACTAACCACGTTCCTAGAACTGCTGCAGCTTGTGGAACTCTTTGAAACATGGGTATATGCAGAGGGGCACTTCACACTCCTCACACATAAAACGAGTGTCTCTGCGTGTTTGTGGGCGTTTTGTGGTATGCATACATACATAACACCTCTTCTGAGCATTTTTCTTGGCAGTAGTAGGAGGCAGTTGTATGGGGTAGTGATCACCAGGCCTCAAACGAGATGACGTCTGTGGGCGCTGGTCTATTGCAGGAGTTGCTCCTTTGTACTTTGCAATTATTTGTCTGATTACTGACAGGCAAAATTCACCATATTTTGGTGTTTTGTTGGTCTTCAACTTGTATATGTTATAAGCATTTAGCATAGAGATATCAACAAGATGGAAAAAAAGTTTGATATACCACTTATAACTCTTGCGTACACAGTCTGCAAACCCAATCTGCATGTCACATTTGTCCACTAAGCGCATATTGAGGTTGTAGTCCATGACAGCTGCAGGCTTTAGAATGGGTTCATTGGTCTCTCTGTTGTCCCTGCCACTGGGTACCATTTCGTTTGTGTGAACTGATGTCAACAATGTGACATCACGTTTGTCATGCCACCGAAATGCCATGATGTCATTGGCAGCAAAGGCTTGCACCTCACCTCTGCGAGTGCCAGCGTCGAACCTTGGCATATGTTTGCGATTACCACGCACTGTGCCACACACGTCTGTCAAGTTCACTCGCAAGAAATCACTGAGTAAGGGGCTTGTGTACCAGTTATCAGTAAATAACATATGCCCCTTACCAAGATATGGTTCCATCATTGTTCGAACCACATCACCAGAGATACCCAATAACTTCATGGTATCTCTCAAAGTATTACTGCCAGTGTACACAATAATATCTAAAACAAGACCACTTCTGCAATCACACAGTACAAATAGCTTTATACCAAAGCGTTTCCTCTTGCTTGGTATATATTGCTTGAATGAGAGTCTTCCTTTGAATAAAATCAAGGACTCATCAATAACAAGCTTCCTGAAGGGATAAAAATACATGCAGCACTTTTGTTTCAGGTACATAAACACATTTCTTATCTTATATAACCTGTCGCTTCTGTCAGGCCTGGTTTTGTCTGAAAAGTGTAACATACGCAACAGTATCAGGAAACGATTGACACCTATAATGTCACTAAAACCTGGAGTTGAAATCAGGCGATCTGTTGTCCAGTATGTGGTGACAGTGTGCTTATACACATGTGGCATAAGCATTATTGTGGCAAAAAACAGGTACATCTCTGCCACAGTTGTCTCCTTCCACTTGTGTAGCCGTGATTTTGGTGAGAGAATTGTATTTGCCATGGTGTATTCACAGTATGTGTTGGTTTCCCTGACAATGATGTCCATCAGGGGTTCATCGAAGAATAACTCAAAGCAGTCCAGTTCACTGGCATTGTTCCCAAGTGGACAAGATGGCTTTATTCCACTTTGTGTTTCATCAAAGTCATGGGGACTGGGAACAAACTCGTCACCGTCCTGCCAATCCCAGATGCGGTCTGCTGGTGGGGTCTGGATATTGTACCGTGGTTGTGGCTGTGGTTGTGGCTGTGCAGGTTGTGGTGGTGCAGGTTGTGGCAGTGTGGGGTAGGGTGAGGCTGGTTCTTCTGCTGAGTCAGCCGCGTGGCTAGTAGCGTGGCCCGGTGATGGTGCCACATGGGCCGTGCCACCCTCACTATCACCACCACTGCCTCCTCCCTCACTGTCACCATTCATACCCATCGTTACAATATCATCATCTTCACTATCAGGTCGTGGTGTTGGGCCACGGGATGTGCTCCCAGAGTTTCTCCTTCCCCTTGGAACAACATATGAAACACTACCAGACCGCATGCTACGTCGTACATACTGGCGCTTCACTGGGGAATATTCACTCTCACTGTCACTAGAACTGCTTTCAATGACCTTGAAATCACTATCACTATCACTGCTATCATCAGGGTGTTGTACACGACCAAATAGTTTCCTCTTTCGTCCTGGTACAGGCGAAGGTGAATGTGAACAAGCCGGCACAGCACCAGAGGTCGAAGGTTGTGGGTCATCTGGGTTTTCGTCACTATTTACGTTATCCTGGGCACTTTTTTCGGTAACACTCACTTGAAAACCCTTGAATTCACTGTCACTGACATTTTCATCGCTGTTAGAGCTATCACTTGGGAACAAAAGACCTCCAATCCGGCGAGGAGTGAGGAACTTCTTACCGAGAGGCATGGTGAAAATGGACTGACAACATGGCGTTCCCACAATGCACCGCTAGGTCCGAGATTTTTTTCACAGGGTGCACACCGACCACTGAGACCCATTCTCTCCCGTGTAGGCCTACCAGGCCTTTGGCGCGCGATTTGAAGCCGCTAGAATTTGTGCGTATAAATACGTCAGAAACATTGGCTCGTAAGACGTATTTATACGTCGGAAACAGTCAAAGGGTTAACCGTCATGTATGCCTCAAAAGAATTAAAGATTTTCGTTTTCATTTTTTCCAGAGGATTACAACCATAACATCTTGGTTGATCAGGCCCTGATCCACCACGAGGCTTGGTCACAGACCGGGCCGCGGGGGCGTTGACCCTCGAAACCCTCCCCAGGTATACTCCAGGTAACTAAGTTAAAAATATGGCTGTTACACATATGCTGTCTAACGATTGAGTGATCGTCTTTACAGGTAATTGAGCGTCGTGCCTCAATTACCTCCACAATCTTCCCTTTTTGTGAGGTGACTGGTTCACACAGCAATCTGTCCAAGCGGAAGATGGAGTATTCATGGTAGGAAGGAGGTACAACAATCGAGATTAAAGTTACAACAGCGACCAGTGCCCCACCCCTCTCTCTCTAAGCCACATCTGGGACCCTGACAGTGCGTGTTGGTGAGAGTCGTGTGAAATGCGAAATCCGTGAGGGTTATTCAGCGCAAGTAGTAGAGGCTCGATCCTCTGTCCGCTAAGAGCGAGACACGCTATACAACTGGATTCACCTAAACTATGAGTCACGAAGCCCCTTGATGCCGTAACAGTTAATTCACAGAAAATATTTTCCGGACATTTAATCTGACACGTGAGGTCACAGACCCTGAGCTGCTTTGGGGATTAGTGTGGATGGTTACAAAGCATGGCTTGCTTCTGCAGTGTTTTAAAAATTGAGGTTGGAGAGTTGAAGGAGGAGGTCTTGCTTCTCCAGGAGGAGATTAGGAGGCTGAAGGTCCACCTCAATGGGTCTGGGAGAGAGTGTGAGGTGGCTGGAGTTGTGGGGAATGAGGCTTCTAGAAGTGAGGTGCAGTCTGTCTCTCGCTGTGAGGAGGCTGTAGCTGGGGAGGTAGCAACGGCTACCAGCAGTGAGGTGCAGTCCAGCACCTGCTACAAGTGGCGAGTGGTTCACAGTAATGGAAGGCGCATCAGAGTAAGGAAAGTTAAGAGTGAAGATCTGAAGGTAGGAAATCGCTTCTCTGTTCTTCAGGATGAATGTACTTCAGTGGCCAGTGAAGGTAAGGGTACTACTGCCCCTGCTAATGGAGGTAAGCGCATTCTTGTGGTTGGTGACTCTCAGGTAAGATATATTGACCGTGCTTTTTGTAATAGGAATAAGAAGATGAGAGACAGAGTGTGCTTCCCTGGAGCTGGTGTTGGGGACATTGTCAACAGGCTGGATAATATCACGTCAGGTAATGGGAACAAGCCCATTATCTGTCTCAGTGCTGGTGGAAATGATATTGGGAAGGGTAGGAGAGAAGAGCTGCTAGATAAGTACAGGTCAGCTATAGATTTCATTAAGTCTAAGGGAGGGATCCCAATCATATGTAGCATCTTGCCTAGAAGGGGAGTAGGAAATGAATGGTTGTCTAGGGCAATTGGTGTAAATTGCTGGCTAGACAGATACTGCAAGGAACTTGCAATCCCATTCATTGACAACTGGAACAACTTTTATGGCAAACATGATATGTATGCAAGGGATGGGGTACATCTCTCTGGGGCTGGGGTGGTAGCACTTGCAGACTCGATTGAGAAGGCCATTGGTGAAATGCCTATGATTTTAAACTGATGGAAGATAGAGGTATGGGTGTGTGTGGGAAACAAGCAGGTTGCAACACTTGGGTTGGAAACAGTAAATGTATAAAAGGCATTCAGCATGAAGTTATAAATAAAGACAATAGATCAGGTCAGCAAAGGGGGACAGCAGAGGGCAGCAAGGGACTAGCTCCCTTAAGGTTTACTATACTAATAGCAGGAGTGTAAGAAATAAGATAGATGAGCTAAGATTAATTGCAAGTGCAGGAAACATAGATATTATTGCTATAACAGAGACCTGGCTTAATCTGAAAGATAGAGAGATGCCCTCTGAATGTCACATACAAGGCTATAAATTATTCCACACTGACAGGGTCAACAGGAAAGGTGGTGGAGTAGCGATGTATGTCAGAGACAATTTAAATTGTTGTGTTAGACAAGATATTAAATTAGAAGCGTCAGCCACTGAATCTGTTTGGTTACAGCTTCTCGAGGGCCGAGAAAAACTAATTTTGGGTGTGATTTACAGGGCCCCAAATCTTGATAGGGAGTGCAGTAAACTTCTATGGGACGAAATTCGTAAGGCATCTACATACGAAAATGTTGTGCTAATGGGAGATTTCAACTATAGACAGATTGACTGGAGCAATTTGACAGGAAATTTAGAGTCAGGTGACTTTCTTGATACGATCCAGGATTGTTTTTTAAAACAGTTTGTGACAGAGCCAACTAGGGGAAATAACCTCCTTGACTTGGTTCTTGCCAGTAGGGAAACACTAATTAATAATCTTGAGGTTAATGATGAGCTTGGGGAAAGTGATCACAAATCACTCAGTTTTAATATATCATGGAATTCCCCTAATAATGGCAATCAAGTCTCCGTCCCTGACTTTCGCTTGGCTGATTTCATAGGACTGAAAAATTACTTAGGTGGGCTGAACTGGAATGACCTGACTAAGGGTCAGGTAGGTGGTGATGGTTGCCGATATGATGCTTTCCAGGGCATAGTTCTAGCTGCTCAGTCAAATTATGTTCCAAATAGGGAAATCAGATCAAACAAAAATGATCCTAATGTCAGCATAGTTGCTGATCCCTGTATTCCCAGTATTATATAGCATAGCATATTAGTATCATCCCTGTGCTTTAGACACGAGATCCCTCGTAGGCCTTTGGCTTTGTGTGACGTCATAGGGATACACATGGGCAGTGATCCCCCTGTCCCGTCCTCACTCGGCGGCAGACCTACAAGACGTGAACAGGCTTGGCACCGGGCTCCATCTCCCATCTCAGTCTGACAATATATCTACCATCCTACAAGTGTGTCTACTTTCAACCTGTGATATCTCCATTCAAGAACCCTTACGATAAATGGTGCCAGCGGTGAGCCTGTAATTCTGACGATTACAGCGATTTCTGGAGATAAAGTTGTCGACCAGCAAGACGGCCATTTCGTGTGACCAGTAGGCCTACCGACTACCGAGATTCACCCAGCCAGCTACCTCAAGCCAGCTACTCTACCAGCTTCTACATTATTCACTGGTCAGTCTCTTTGTATTAGTGTTTCCTGCTTTTTTGCATTACTCCCGAGGGGTTGACCCGAGTTTGCAAAATAAGCCAGCTTCCAGTCTGTGGTGGGGGAGTCAGAACACCCGAGTCCAGTCCAGCCTAGCCTACTCCATCCAATTATTTTGCCTGCCAAGCCAGCTTCCACCCCTGCTGTGCTCATCGTGTGAAGTTATCAAGCTATTCTGTGTGAAGGGTTAAGATAAGCCAGCTAGCAACTAACCCAGGTGTCTTACCCCAGTACTCAAGCAAGCCACATGACTAGCCTTCATCGCTTGTGATTCTAGTTCCAAGCATTCTGAGTGCTCCTTGTCATCCTTGTGGTGTTGTAGTATTTCGTGGGTTTCTCCTAAGCCAGCCGGCTTAGAATTATCTTCGCGGCAGTGTGGGTTTTCTCAGTGAGGCTTACGACGTTCAACCCATAAGCCCAGCCACTCACGATCACGTGTGTCGCACCATTGCCGGTCTCAGACGCCTCGCTCAGCCTTTACCCACAAACCCAACTACAGTCGGCCATTACAACTCACCTACCTCATCAGTGTTTTGGTGCTCTGCTAAGGGTTGTAGCACCATATTTTAAGGACCACATAGGGGGTCAAGAGCTAGAGTGTGGCGCGCCATCTTTAAAAGCCTCCTGTGTGTTGTCTCTCGCCGATTTAAGCGCAATTCTACGATCATCTGTGCAGAGGACAGCAGCAAGACGATATAAACAATCCATCAATCTCATTTTTTCAAGTGTTACAGCTATAATATTTTTTTTTTAGAGACATTTGCGAGTGTTGAGACATTTCTTTTGTGTTCCCAGTGAATTTTTCTCTTAGTGACATTCAGTGACTCTTGATCAGACTCAGTGTTTATCATGTACTGATTGCATAAATTTCTTTTAATCTCCTTAATTCAGTGTTAATTTTCGTGCATTATTTTATATCTGTTGTGTTGTGTTTCTTTTTATACACACTTGAAGTAAGTACTTAGTGTTTCCTTTGTTGTGTGTGCAACATATGAGCAGTATAGAACTTGTGTTTAAACTTCAGAATTCCAGTGAATTAACTCAGTAAATTTTTCACCTCATATTCTGCATCACAACTCAGTGTTGTCTGTTATTTTTTTTTCTTCCTAGCAATTGTGTATTTTTGTTTGTTCCCTGTGTGTTGAACATTCTTGTGTTCATATTTTTCCATTCAGCCAGTGTTTAATTTGTCTTATTTCCACAGACAATAGTGCCATTTTTAAAGCTCCAGCAAGAAATCTGTTTACAAAATTTTTTTAAAAACATCAAGTTTCATTGCAAGAAAATTCTAGTACTGAGTTTATGTTGATGTTTTGTGCTCTGCATCACTGTAAGTGTTGTATTTCTTTTTGTTGTGTGTTTTAGCACCTATTATTTTTCATATTTTATTGAACAAATTCACTCTTAGTGCAATTTTTAAGTTCTCCTTTTAAAGTAAATTGTTCTTTTGCTTGTTGTTTAAGTGCAGTTAAGAGTTAAAGTGTTCATTCCTTGATATATTTCTTTTCTTGTGTGTTATAATTTTTATTATTGCACATAGACTCATTTTGCAATAATTCTTGTGCAAATATTGTGTTGCTATTAAAGTTTTTCTTGCAGAAAATTTTATGCAGTGTTGTGCAATACAGTTTATTACAGTGCAGTTTCTTATGCTCTGTTCTGTGCATAGTATTTTATTCTGTCTGTCATTTTAATTTTTATTTCAGCGAATTGTGTGTTGTTTTAATTTTTGCACAAGTTTATTGAGTCCATTTTATTATTTTATTGTGTATTTTCCTTGTTGCATTGAAAGTAAAGACAACTCACTGTGCCATTTATTCAATTTAAAGTAAAAGTTGAGCATATTAGATTTGAGCAAAGTACAAGTTCTCTTGATTTTCAGTGTTTGTTAAGTTGCATATTATTCTTGTGTGAGTTCTTTGCTTACTGTGTAACTTGTAAATTTTTAATTACTTATGCAGAATAGTTAAGCATTTTTTTCCATTTAAGCTTATTGTGTCATTCTCTCCATTTTTCTTGACTTATGCCCTTCAGTATTTTCACTGAGAAGATGTCCCAGTCACTTTTGAACGTTCACTTAGTGTATCATTCCAGTCAAAGTCAATATGAATCAGTCCACAGTACCAACATTCCCTTACTGACTGAAAGACAATATCTAGCCCTTGAGCAATGTGTTTGTTCTCACAGCTTGTATCTGAGATTTGTTAAAGTGCTGCTAAATGTGAAGTTCAGATTAAGTTCCTATAGATCCACGAATTACTTATTAACGTAGCCGAGCGGTCAGGCACTAGTAATTCTGTCACTCCCATTAGTGTTCCACCTATACCTTCAGACTTGCAGGATAGTGTTCCGTTGCCTCAAGTGTCCGAGGACACTCAGACTGCCTTGAGTGCACAGCCTATCCCTGCAATGACTGCTAGTTCGAGTAGTAGTTTCTCCACAGGGGATGCCTTGTCAGAAAACGATTACTTGGAACTAGTAATGCCATCTCTTGTTGATGTCACATGCCGTTTGCAGAAAGACGTCTCTGTTGCGGCTAGTGCTCTCACTAGAGTGTCTGTTGTTGTTCCTAATGTTCCAGATGGTGATACCGTCCTAGTTGACAGTGATTCCTGCAAGGTCAAAGGTTTATTTGTTGAACCTTCCTTACACATTGTAAGAGACAGTAAGATCCATTTACTCCTTGCTAACACTTTGGGTCACAGTGCTCGTCTCAGAGCAAATACCAACCTCGTTGACCTAGTTCACTATCCTTACCCTGTTCAAGTACAGGATGACGTGTCACCTGACCAGTGGGTCGGTGCTATTTCTACCGGGGAGACCTCATCCACTTCTCCGGATCAATCTGTTTCACCAGTTGAGGAGAAAGACTTAGCTCCTACTGACTTCCCAGACGAAGTCAAGCGTTTGTTGACTCTGTTGAACAAACGTCGTAAAGCTATTGCCTTACCAGGTGAGAAGATGGGTATAACGAACTTATTGTCCCATCGTATTCCACTTGAACCTGGTACTAGACCTATTTACATACCTGCGTACAGAATGCCTCATTCACAAGTTGCTGTCGCAGAGGAACTGATCTATCAAATGCTCAATGATGGAGTTATTGCACATAGCAATTCACCCTGGAATGCGCCCTTGATCCTAGTGCCTAAGAAGGATGGCACTTGGCGCCCGGTGATTGACTTTAGGAAGTTAAACGCGAAAACCATTCCAGATCGTTTCCCACTTCCTGTACTAGGTGACCTTTTACGCAATATCGGAGATAACAAAGTCTTCTCGACCCTAGACTTGTTACAAGGGTTTTGGCAAGTCCCTCTTCACGAGGACAGCCAAGAGTTAACAGCTTTCTCCACTCCCACAGGTCATTATCATTTCCTCCGTATGGCGTTTGGATTACGATCGTCTCCTATCACGTTCTCTAGACTCATGACCAATATCTTTAGAGGTCTGATAGGTAAAGCACTTATGGTGTACTTAGACGACGTAATCGTCATGTCCGAAGACGTGGACACACATCTGAAAAGACTTGATACAGTACTTGGAAAGCTTGAAGAAGCAAATTTAAAGATCAAACTGTCTAAATGCCAATTTTTCAGATCAGAAATTAAGTTTCTTGGTCACGTAGTCACTCCTAGAGGGGTTACGACTGACCAAAGTAAAGTAACAGCAGTATTAAATTTTCCAACTCCCAAAACCGCTGATGCCGTAAGATCCTTTGTGGGCTTAGCAGGTTTTTATAGATCTTTCATTGCTAATTTTTCTTCCATAGCTGCTCCTCTAACTGAGTTGCTTAAGAAAGATGCTCCTTTTAGTTGGACCTTCCGTCAAGAAACAGCATTCCAAACTCTAAAAGAAAAGCTAACATCTGCTCCCATTTTGAAATTCCCAGATTTTTCTAAGCCCTTCTATCTGACAACTGATGCTAGTTCCATTGGCATAGGTGCCGTACTAGCTCAGAAGACTGATAGCAAGTACAACGCAGTTGCATTTGCTAGCCGAGTCCTTACGAAGGCTGAACGTAATTATACAGTAACGGAGCAAGAAGCTTTAGCAATAGTATGGTCTTTAAAGCACTTCCGAGACATCATTTACCAGTACCCTGTTCATGTCTTGACAGATCATGCGCCACTGATACCTTTATTCCAGAACAAACAGCCTACTGGAAGGTTAGCCAGATGGTCCTTGACTATCCAAGAGTTCAATCCCACTTTTGAACATTTACCTGGCAAGTCAAATGTAGTCGCAGATGCTTTATCGCGACACGTTAGTGTAGTTACTGCAGATCCTCCATTTACTGTCGAGGATGTCAAAACTGCACAAAGAATAGATCCCATGTGGTCTGGTGTGATTCGATTCCTTCTCCAGGAAGATCCCATTCTTACTGTAAAGCCACCAGCACCCATTAGTGACTTTGTAATGAGTCAGGAATTACTGTATCGAACAGCCGAGTTGGGTACTCCAAGCAGAAGAGTTTACCAGTTAGTAATTCCACAGTCACTAGTGAACGTAGCTCTACAGCTAGTTCATGATGCACCAGGTGTTGCACACCCTGGTATGGATCGTTCGGTGAAACAAGCCAGAATGAAATACTTTTGGCCACGTATGGCAACTGACATTTCCGAGTATGTTAAGAAATGTAGTGTCTGTATGCAGCATAAAGGAAATGTCAATGGTCCTAACCCAATCCAAGTGTACCCAACCACTAGCGAACCGTGGGAAAGAGTTGCCCTTGATTTGTTAACTAATTTTAAATGTTCCCTCCAAGGCAACAAACATCTGTGTGTTATGGTAGACCATTTCACCAGATATTGTGAGCTAGTTCCTATTGCAGATAAGACTGCAGAGACAGTAGCTAAAGCGTTTAAAGAACGCATTATCTGCAGGCATACCACCCCAAAGTCCTTAGTAACAGATAATGGAGGTGAATTCTGTAATGAGGTTCTTGAAAATTTGTGTACTTTATACAAGATCTCTAAATCCACCATTGTTCCTCATCATCCTGCCAGCAATGGGTTAGCCGAAAGAACAAATAAGAAAGTACTTGATGTTCTGAGAGCCACTATCAACCCCAATAGTGAAACTTGGGATGAAGTTATACCAGATGTCCAGTGTGCCATAAATTCTGCTTACAATGCTTCCATAGGTGATACTCCACATTATGCATTGTATGGTGTAGACAAGCGTTTACCCTATGAGTTGTTATATTCTACTCCGAAACCTAATTACAACCCTGATGATTTCGTAGCAACTCGTACCAGCTTAGCTCAAAGTGTTTTTAGAAGAATCCGTGAAACACTTCATAAATCAACAGCAGAATTTACAAGAGTCGCAAACACTCGAGCAAAGCCATCTAAAATCAAAGTAGGTTCGAGAGTTATGCTGATTAACTTTAACAAAACGTCTGCAATGCCAAAGCTTGATCAAAAGTTTGTCGGACCTTATCGAGTAGTTGAACATATCACTGGAAATAAGTATAAGGTTAGAGAAATTAGTACTGGCAAATACAAAGAATCGCATTTAGATCATATGAAATTAGTATGCGATGTTGAGGATATTGCTACCCAGACTAATGTGACAGATTCTGACAATCCTCCTGATCCTGTACTCTCTATCTCAGATACTCAGTCAGATACTCAACCTGAATGTCGTTACTCCTTGCGTACTCGACAAGTAATGAGAAACCCGCAAGTATCTTTTGTAGATATTCCTTCAAATCTCTCTCAGTCAAGGCATGTGTTGGCCATTGCAGAGGAATTCGATCCTCCCAGAGATGATAACCATTCTGCATATGTAAACCTTACCCTCGCAGAATTGGGTTTAAATGTACATAGTCTGTATAATTAGATGTCCGAGATGAATGAATTTGTCAACTGTGTGTTTTATTATTAGCTGATCAGTTTGTCAGAAATTTTCGTGTTCACGTTCCCTCCGTATTCTGAGAATTAACAGTCTAGATTTGTGTGCACCGAATCTGCCTTTCTGTTAAACACTTCTTTGTATATATTTATTCTTCCTCAGAATCCGTAGAGTGCATGAATACAGATCGATCGATCAATTCCATCCATATTGTATAATGATTTGTACTTATAGTTGGTAATGATTACGTTAACACCCATTACGTCAAAATCATGTTGTACCATCCATTAGTTCTAAGTTATATATGCATTTGTTATTGTATAGAATCAGCCCAGATCCGCCTGCCTGTTCAGCCTATAGTATAGTAGTGTATGTCGGGACGACATACGTAACATGACCGAGCTGTCAGCATAGTTGCTGATCCCTGTATTCCCAGTATTATATAGCATAGCATATTAGTATCATCCCTGTGCTTTAGACACGAGATCCCTCGTAGGCCTTTGGCTTTGTGTGACGTCATAGGGATACACATGGGCAGTGATCCCCCTGTCCCGTCCTCACTCGGCGGCAGACCTACAAGACGTGAACAGGCTTGGCACCGGGCTCCATCTCCCATCTCAGTCTGACAATATATCTACCATCCTACAAGTGTGTCTACTTTCAACCTGTGATATCTCCATTCAAGAACCCTTACGATACTAAATGGATGAACAATAGATTAAAATATCTGATTGGTCAAAAGAGAGGCATATATAGGCAAATCAAAAGAGGAGAGGGGCAATTGAGAAATCGATATATTCAGTTAAAGAGAGAAATAAAAAAGGGAATTAGAAAAGCAAAAAGAGATTATGAGGTTAAAGTTGCAAGAGAATCGAAGACTAACCCAAAAGGATTCTTTCAGGTATACAGAAGTAAGATCAGGGACAAGATAGGCCCACTCAAAAGTTCCTCGGGTCAGCTCACTGACAGTGATAAGGAAATGTGTAGAATTTTTAACACATACTTCCTCTCAGTTTTTACACAGGAGGATACCAGCGATATTCCAGTAATGATAAATTATTATGTAGAACAGGACGATAATAAACTGTGCACTATTAGGGTTACAAGTGACATGGTCCTTAGGCAAATAGATAAATTAAAACCTAACAAATCCCCAGGCCCTGATGAACTGTATGCAAGGGTTCTAAAGGAATGTAAAGAGGAGCTTAGCACACCTTTGGCTAATCTTTTCAACATATCACTACAAACTGGCATGGTGCCAGATAAGTGGAAAATGGCAAATGTGATACCTATTTTCAAAACAGGTGACAGGTCCTTAGCTTCGAACTATAGACCAATAAGCCTAACCTCCATAGTGGGAAAATTTATGGAATCAATAATTGCCGAGGCAGTTCGTAGCCACCTTGAAAAGCATAAATTAATCAACGAATCTCAGCATGGTTTTACAAAGGGGCGTTCCTGCCTTACGAATTTATTAACTTTTTTCACTAAGGTATTTGAGGAGGTAGATCATGGTAATGAATATGATATTGTGTATATGGACTTCAGTAAGGCTTTTGACAGGGTCCCACATCAGAGACTATTGAGGAAAATTAAAGCACATGGAATAGGAGGAGAAATTTTTTCCTGGATAGAGGCATGGTTGACAAATAGGCAGCAGAGAGTTTGCATAAATGGGGAGAAATCAGAGTGGGGAAGCGTCACGAGCGGTGTTCCACAGGGGTCAGTGTTGGGCCCCCTGCTGTTCACAATCTACATAAACGACATAGATGAGGGCATAAAGAGCGACATCGGCAAGTTTGCCGATGACACCAAAATAGGCCGTCGAATTCATTCTGACGACAACATTCGAGCACTCCAGGAAGATTTGAATAGACTGATGCAGTGGTCGGAGAAGTGGCAGATGCAGTTTAATATAGACAAATGCAAAGTTCAAAATGTTGGACAGGACAATAACCATGCCACATATAAACTAAATAATGTAGATCTTAATATTACGGATTGCGAAAAAGATTTAGGAGTTCTGGTTAGCAGTAATCTGAAACCAAGACAACAGTGCATAAGTGTTCGCAATAAAGCTAATAGAATCCTTGGCTTCATATCAAGAAGCATAAATAATAGGAGTCCTCAGGTTGTTCTTCAACTCTATACATCCTTGGTTAGGCCTCATTTAGATTATGCTGCACAGTTTTGGTCACCGTATTACAGAATGGATATAAATTCTCTGGAAAATGTACAAAGGAGGATGACAAAGTTGATCCCATGTATCAGAAACCTTCCCTATGAGGATAGACTAAGGGCCCTGAAACTGCACTCTCTAGAAAGACGTAGAATTAGGGGGGATATGATTGAGGTGTATAAATGGAAGACAGGAATAAATAAAGGGGATGTAAATAGTGTGCTGAAAATATCTAGCCTAGACAGGACTCGCAGCAATGGTTTTAAGTTTGAAAAATTCAGATTCAGGAAGGATATTGGAAAGTACTGGTTTGGTAATAGAGTTGTGGATGAGTGGAACAAACTCCCAAATACCGTTATAGAGGCCAGAACGTTGTGTAGCTTTAAAAATAGGTTGGATAAATACATGAGTAGATGTGGGTGGGTGTGAGTTAGACCTGATAGCTTGTGCTACCAGGTCGGTTGCCGTGTTCCTCCCTTAAGTCAATGTGACCTGACCTGACTAGGTTGGGTGCATTGGCTTAAGCCGGTAGGAGACTTGGACCTGCCTTGCATGGGCCAGTAGGCCTTCTGCAGTGTTCCTTCGTTCTTATGTTCTTATGAATTATAATACCTACATCATTACAGCTAGTAGGATGATAGGACAGTAAGTGTTCATGAACGTAATATTTACACCGTCCAGTTATGGGAGAAACGGAAACCTGATGAACGTGTTGAACTCTGGCAGGACTGCCGAGTTTATCTTGTCTCATAAACATTAAGATACTTAAGTCTTATTAACTCTGACTTTCCTATGTGTTTTTTTTTTTTTTTTTTTATTCGCCGGTATTCTCCCGGCCCGGGTCTTTTCCAAGTAGTGGTGACCCGGCCTTGGCTCCCTATCTGGGGAGTGTCTCGAGACTTAAGTCTCCCATGGGAGGAGGTACAGTACCTCCTCATCTTTGGGACCAACTGTCCCCAGGCCTAGCCACATTCCCCGCCCTCACGGGGCTCGTAGAGAGAAGCTAGGCCTCTGGTCTGCCATCTACCCCGCCTCAAATGGGCTCGTGGGGATGGCAGTCTTATGAGCTGCAGATGGTAACAAGCTCAGAGTCAACTTCCTATGTGTTTTTAATGGTTCTGACAGCTACTAACTTGTCTTTCGATCCCCCTTCCCTTTCTAGGGTTGGGTTACATATCAAACGCCTGGAAAAAGATCATAATCCTTTCTGCCCCAGAGCACAAGGTTAGAATCTCCCGGCGTGGCGATAATGCTAAATTAACAATTTTAGAAAGAAAAGAACGGGCACAAATGTTTGGAGAATTGTGTGGTTTAATATAAACATTGTGCAGTGAAAAGAGGCGAGGTAATGCTGTAAGTTCGAACCTTTGTACCCAGACACGGGAGCTGTGATTGTCGGGATCCGGGTATGGTGCTGCCAGGTGCAGGTGGTGAATAACTGTATAGCAAAGACATGAGAGACATTTAAGTGCATGTTTCATAGATTCTGAGCTAAGTAAGAATAATTAATCCCCGAAATTTTCTTCAAAAGTGGGAGATACTGTTGTGGGAGGTGTAAAAAGAAAAAGTAACACTATGAATGACAATATGGCACCTGCATTATTATTATTATAATCAAGGGGGAAGCGCTAAACCCGGAGGATTATACAGCGCCTGGGGGGGGGGGATGTGGAAGGCATTCAGGCTTAATTCGGGGAACTGGAGCACAGATCCAATTCCCTAAATCAAGAGCCCCTCACCAACATCAAGGAACCTTCCTTGAGGGGTCATATGGCACCTGCAACTGTAATATGAAGTGTTCAGCGGAACTATCTTGCTGGATTGTAGGAGACTGGATAAATGAATCATGGATAGTCCTCTAGATGTAGGGTATAGGCTTCATGTTTTTATAGGAGTGACTAATATGTATGATCTTTACTTAGTAGTGCAGTAAGAGGAATGTGAAAAGGAGACTGATGTTAGTATATAAAATATAAGTGAAAGTGAATGAATTAAAGAAAAGTATCGTTAGTTCTGGCATGTGTAATTGTTAAAAGAAAGTTTGGCTAGAGAAAGTCATGAGGAGGATGAGGAAAAAATGTGGTGTGAATTTAACAATGAAGCTAGACAGTGTATAGTTTAAATCTGGGTTACAAGTGGGAAGAAAAACGAGTGGTGGTTGAAGGGAAAAACAGTGGCATATGAAAGCCTTTTATAATGTCAAAATTATACCAAGAAGGATTATATGGAAAATAAAAATGCGCGAATGGGTGAGGCCTGTCAACAATTATTTTGACAAACAGTTTTGGAGAGATAATAAGACAAGATAACTGAGAAAGCGAATAAGGAGGTAAACTTTCTTTTGGTATCGTTTTAATATTAATGATCTTATGGAAACAGGAATTTCATGCTTGGGACTAGGTGGAAGAAGATTTAATACAATTTTTGAGGAACTACAAGCGAGTATAAACGAAATGAAGCCGTAAGTATATTTAGAGTAAGTACAGGAGCAGAGGTTGTCATGTGATTCCTCCGTACAAAAAAGCAGCAGGACAAGGATGCAAGAATTACAGGATGAATATATCAGATAAAACGTACGTGAAAATTGTGACGGAACAATTAGAAAGCAATAAAGATCGAATGCAATACAAGAGTTTATTTAGAAGGGAAAGGAGCTTCTTGTAGTTACGTGAACCACTTAGCAACAGATGGCGGGTTACAGTACTCCGAGGGTGTTTAGCAGACGCTGGCAACTGTCATGAACTCTAATTTTGTTTGATTGCATGAGGGAAAGGGAAGGAGTAAGGCAATGGTCCAAGAGTTGTGCTGACTGTAATGACTGAATGTTCTACTATCTATGCCTCTAGCATATAAACTGTTTATTAGAGCTGGTCATGAGAGTGTGAGCAGAACAGTAATCAGTAAGTCATAGGTGTAAGACTATTGAAGTGTTGTGATTATGTACCTCAGTACTACTGTAACTATGGTAGAGACTTCAGAGTAGATTAATAATATATTCACGGAGAACCGGTAAGGATTATAGAGCGCCAAGGGGCTCAGAGGAAATCAGGTTTTATCCTAAGGAATGGATGACTACATATTTGTTATTTTCTTGAAAGAAAGGAATCACTGAGCACTCTGGTATTGGAAGATGATGAGATTTGGCTCAGGGGCAGAGTAGCTCCTATTCCTGACATCAAGAGCCCTGCATCAGCATCACTGTGAAGATATAGCCTACGGCTTGCTTGCTTGCTTTTAAATTCAAGTTTTCTTAAGTAACTCCTGACACGTTATTTGTATGTGGATTATTACTGATTGTATTATAATATTCAGGGGACAGCGGTAAACAAATAGGGGGTCAAACAACTCCTGGAAATAGGAGGTAATCAGGTTTGATCCACGAAAGGGAGGATAGCTCCAATTCCTTAGATCTAAAACAATTCATCGGCATCAGAGCATTCCCTCTTAAAGAATGTTATGCGAGATAAGACTTGGAAATGTATTTATTATGCAAGACTTGAGACTTAAGCAACAGGACAACGGTTTGTATGAGACGAGTTTGAAGCAACAGGGCAACGGTTTACAGGAGACGTGAGACTGAAGCAACAGGGCAACGGTTTACAGGAGACGTGAGACTGAAGCAACAGGGCAACGGTTTACAGGAGACGTGAGACTGAAGCAACAGGGCAACGGTTTACAAGTTAGCTTAATATGTTTATGCACCCCATACCCATCCTGTGGGTGGTAGTCAAATGATTAGAGGTACATAATGGGTCCAGGGACTGGGTCCCAAAGTTCTGACAGATGAACAAGTTACAGAGGTAATGAACTCCAGGTAGATCTGGTCACAATCATGACCAGGTTACAAAGGTAATGAATAATCTACACGTCTATACATGGTCACAATCATGAACAAATTAGGAAGTAATGAGCCATTCACACGTCCACACCCGGTCACAACTGTAATCAATCAATCAATCAAGTTCATTCTCTATAAAGATTACAATGCGGGGTTTACATATTATAAGATATTGAGTGGTTTACATATTATAAAATACTAATTACAGAGAAGCCACTATCACACCTAGCATGACTGGGCATTTCGGGCAGAATGAGTTATTAGTGCAAATGAATGAATGAATGTATGTATGTATGTATGTATGTATGTGTACTCACCTAATTGTGGTTGCAGGGGTCGAGACTCAGCTCCTGTGTGTGTGTGTGTGTGTGTGTGTGTGTGTGTGTGTGTGTGTGTGTGTGTGTGTGTGTGTGTGTGTGTGTGTGTGTGTGTGTGTGTATGTGTATTCACCTAATTGTACTCGACTAATTGTGGTTGCAGGGGTCGAGTCTCGGCTCCTGGCCCCGCCTCTTCACTGATCGCTACTAGGTCCTCTCCCCCTCTGCTTCCTGAGCTTTGTCATACCTCTTCTTAAAACTATGTATGGTTCCTGCCTCCACTACTTCACTTGCTAGGATGTTTCACTTCCTGACGACTCTATGACTGAAGAAATACTTCCTAACGTCCCTGTGACTCGTCTGAGTCTTCAGCTTCCAGTTATTATGTGTGTGTGTCAGCTTTACTGTACTTGTGTAGTAATAACACTACTGACATGTGTGTGTGTTTCTCACCCCCAACCCCCCCCACACACACAAATTATATATATATATATATATATATATATATATATATATATATATATATATATATATATATATATATATATATATATATATGCGCAATAAGATCACAGTAAACAGGTGATTTCAGAATATGCAAAACAACCACTCTGAAAGAATAGAGAAATTCCAAGCGATTTCGTGACTACTCACATTATCAAGGAACCATAGTTCCTTGATAATGTGAGTAGTCACGAAAGCGCTTGGAATTTCTCTATTCTTTCAGAGTGGTTGTTTTGCATATATTATATATATAATATATATATATATATATATATATGTGTATATATATATATATATATTATATATAAAATAAATTTTTTGCATGTCTACGTATTGATATGATATGTAATAAGTGAACATTGTATTTACATAAATTAACATTTGACACAAATACTGGCGTACATGTATAGAAAAATAGTGTGTGCTACCGTGTACAGCAACACGTGGCATGTGCAGATGGGTGCGGTGTACAAGTGCTGGTGTACGTTTAAGTGGGCGTGGTGTACAGGTGCTGGTGTACATGCAAGTGGGCGTGGTGTACAGGTGCTGGTGTACATGCAAGTGGGCGTGGTGTACAGGTGCTGGTATACATGCAAGTGGGCGTGGTGTACAGGTGCTGGTGTACATGCAAGTGGGCGTGGTGTACAGGTGCTGGTGTACATGCAAGTGGGCGTGGTGTACTGGTGCTGGTGTACATGCAAGTGGGCGTGGTGTACAGGTGCTTGGGGTATGCACAGGTGTGTACGGCATTTGTGCCCTGGGTATGTGTATGTGAGCAAGGGTGACCGGTCTTGTAAACCTGTAAAAGGGTTATGTGGGGTACAGATACACGCGGTATGATCCTGTACCAAACGTTGTTACCAACAGGTTTGTAGTGAAGGTAGAGTTTAATAACCAAGTTCATCTCAACCTTGGTGATGGTGTATTGAGATAATACTGATACACCTAAGCAGTCTCTAAACACATTCATTACATGCAAGTACTTCATATCCACATTTTTCTTAATACCATGACTGGCAAGACTCTAGTGATAATAAAAAATATGTTAGATGCAGTAAAATTAGCTTTAAAAATTTTTATCTCCCAAAATAAGGAGCGGTTTTTTTTTTTTACCCGCCTTCAAGGCTTTCTGGGTTGAAAAGTGAGGCAGCGTTTCTAAATGTGCCGAATAGGTAAAATTTGCGATTTTGGCTTAAATAGCAACGCCCTTCATATTTTGACTCACCTGGCTGGCACATATTGCCTCCACAGCCTACCAAGCGTTGTCATTGTTAGCATTCAAGTCACTGAATTAACTCACAACCACAAAAAGCACTCAACGTTAGGTCATACTATATCCTTCACGTGCAAGGTCAGCGGTTCACTGTCTCTCTTACTGTACTACAAGAGTTCTCTCAAAAACTCCAGCAGCAGAGGGACGTTTACCCTCCCTCAGCTCCTGGTGTGCACTACCTTCCTCTTCCTTCCACCTGTTACAAGGTACCGTAAACACTGAAGCCAGGGCCCAGGCCCTGGATGAAGCGTGATGCTTTATAGCAACACTTTACACTTAACACTTATCTAAATAATATTTTCTAAACATTCCACTAATGAAATAATGTTTATTACATATAAACTTGAATGCTATATTTTTGTATTTTATGTTATTAGCGTAAGAAAATGGAATTTCTATGCCTTGATGCTTACTGAGTGACTCCGTTGACTGCACGAATGGTTAGAATTTTTATTATTGGAGCATTTCTGACTGGCGTGTGGCTTATGGCTGCTATGGCTTATGAACTGTGTGGCTTACGGTTGACTTGTGGCTGTTGTGCGGCTTATTGCTAGCTTGGCTTATAGCTGGTGTTACTTCTGGCACGTGTGCAGACTTTCTTAATATCTGCTGCCTCTGTCTATCTTGCAATAATTACACTCCCAGAAGTTAGACGTTTACTTTGGATTGCATCCCAAGAGAGAACCCAACAATTCCAATGGAAAATAAGCCAGAAAACGTGGTATCCATATCCAAAAATCTAACTCATTTTCTTTATATATATGAGATTATTTTTTTCACTAACTGATTATGTTCTTACCTGTACACCTGTACGAGTTGCATGTCTTGCTTTACCTCTCTCTTTTTATTTATGACCAGATTACAGGTCTCCTGCAATACTGAGGAGGGATCGCTGCGCTTCAGAGTTGCTTCTTCAACTTTTCTTTATTCATCTTCAATGTCGTTCATTTTTATGCACCACTTTCTACTCTTTACTGCATGAATTCATCTCCTTGTCTGGCTTTTCTCTTCATTTCTCATCCCTGAGAAACTGTAACTCTTCCTTTACAACCTTAAACTTCAATTTTTTTTTAATTCAAGGCCCAGTTTTACAATAAATTCTGGGTATGCCTTCATGGTAGACTGATGGAAAACACTTCACTATGAACTACTAGCCAACACTCCATTAATTTTGGACACTGAGGGGATTTCAGATTTCCGGTCAGCAGAAATCTGAAAAAAAAGACTACTGTAGGGAAGTGCCTTAACAAGTTTACTAGACGGCTCGGATTTATATCAAGAAATATGATAAGCAGAAGTCCAAAGGTTACAGTGAAGCCTTATATAAATTATGGTGCAATTTTGATCTCCATATTACAAAATAAGACATATATGCTGGAAAACATGGAAAGAAGAATGTCAAAATATAAGTCACAATACCGTGCCTGGAACTATTGCCTCCAGGTATAAGTAACTAGGAATTTGGGGAGAAAAAATTTAGAGGTTTCGGTCCATTCTAGACAAGAAGAAATGTAGGATGTAAAGTCTATGAATGTGGATGTTATTTGTAAATGAGAAAATTTATATCTGTATCAGAATATTTTCCACGACGATGCCACGAACCCTAAAGCTACAGTTGGAAGATACGAATAAATAAAGAGGGATATCAACAAGGTTGGTGTAGGGTTTGTTGTAAGACCTGCCTAGTATAGGTCAGTAGGACCTCAGCAGCGACTGCCTAGTATAGGTCAGTAGGACCTCAGCAGCGACTGTCTAGTATAGGTCAGTAGGACCTCAGCAGCGACTGCCTAGTATAGGTCAGTCGGACCTCAGCAGCGACTGCCTAGTATAGGTCAGTAGGACTTCAGCAGCGACTGCCTAGTATAGGTCAGTAGGACCTTAGGGCAGTAGGACCTGTGAGTAATATCTTTCTAGAATGGGCCAGTAGAACCTGTAAGACCTAAATATTGTAGGTCAGTAGGACCTGGAAGTAAAATCTACCTGGTATAAAAAAAATAGGATCTGTGAGTAGCACCTACCTAATATGGGCAAGTAGGCCTACTGGCTAACTATTTTATTATGCACATAAATGGCTTAAATACTGTAGGACTAAGGAATACCGAGAAAACTTTCTTAAAAAAAAATGAAAATCTAGGGAACAGATTAATTAAAATTTTATGAGTGAGCAACATTTCAGGAGTTATAAAATTTTTACATACATACCTAAGTGAGGTGAAATCTCAGACTTATGAGTCTTCTGTTCTCCTGTTATTTTTACTATTCCTTGATGAATGTGAGAAATCACGAAAGCTCTTAGAATTCCACTATTTTTTTTTTCACCTGGAGTTTACCTGGAGAGAGTTCCGGGGGTCAACGCCCCCGCTGCCCGGTCTGTGACCAGGCCTCCTGGTGGATCAGAGCCTGATCAACCAGGCTGTTGCTGCTGGCTGCACGCAAACCAACGTACGAGCCACAGCCCGGCTGATCAGGAACTGACTTTAGGTGCTTGTCCAGTGCCAGCTTGAAGACTGCCAGGGGTCTGTTGGTAATCCCCCTTATGTGTGCTGGGAGGCAGTTGAACAGTCTCGGGCCCCTGACACTTATTGTATGGTCTCTTAACGTGCTAGTGACACCCCTGCTTTTCATTGGGGGGATGGTGCATCGTCTGCCAAGTCTTTTGCTTTCGTAGTGAGTGATTTTCGTGTGCAAGTTCGGTACTAGTCCCTCTAGGATTTTCCAGGTGTATATAATCATGTATCTCTCCCTCCTGCGTTCCAGGGAATACAGGTTTAGGAACCTCAAGCGCTCCCAGTAATTGAGGTGTTTTATCTCCGTTATGCGCGCCGTGAAAGTTCTCTGTACATTTTCTAGGTCGGCAATTTCACCTGCCTTGAAAGGTGCTGTTAGTGTGCAGCAATATTCCAGCCTAGATAGAACAAGTGACCTGAAGAGTGTCATCATGGGCTTGGCCTCCCTAGTTTTGAAGGTTCTCATTATCCATCCTGTCATTTTTCTAGCAGATGCGATTGATACAATGTTATGGTCCTTGAAGGTGAGATCCTCCGACATAATCACTCCCAGGTCTTTGACGTTGGTGTTTCGCTCTATTTTGTGGCCAGAATTTGTTTTGTACTCTGATGAAGATTTAATTTCCTCATGTTTACCATATCTGAGTAATTGAAATTTCTCATTGTTGAACTTCATATTGTTTTCTGCAGCCCACTGAAAGATTTGGTTGATGTCTGCCTGGAGCCTTGCAGTGTCTGCAATGGAAGACACTGTCATGCAGATTCGGGTGTCATCTGCAAAGGAAGACACGGTGCTGTGGCTGACATCCTTGTCTATGTCGGATATGAGGATGAGGAACAAGATGGGAGCGAGTACTGTGCCTTGTGGAACAGAGCTTTTCACCGTAGCTGCCTCGGACTTTACTCTGTTGACGACTACTCTCTGTGTTCTGTTAGTGAGGAAATTATAGATCCATCGACCGACTTTTCCTGTTATACCTTTAGCACGCATTTTGTGCGCTATTACGCCATGGTCACACTTGTCGAAGGCTTTTGCAAAGTCTGTATATATTACATCTGCATTCTTTTTGTCTTCTAGTGCATTTAGGACCTTGTTGTAGTGATCCAATAGTTGAGACAATCAGGAGCGACCTGTTCTAAACCCATGTTGCCCTGGGTTGTGTAACTGATGGGTTTCTAGATGGGTGGTGATCTTGCTTCTTAGGACCCTTTCAAAGATTTTTATGATATGGGATGTTAGTGCTATTGGTCTGTAGTTCTTTGCTGTTGCTTTACTGCCCCCTTTGTGGAGTGGGGCTATGTCTGTTGTTTTTAGTAACTGTGGGACGACCCCCGTGTCCATGCTCCCTCTCCATAGGATGGAAAAGGCTCGCGATAGGGGCTTCTTGCAGTTCTTGACGAACACAGAGTTCCATGAGTCTGGCCCTGGGGCAGAGTGCATGGGCATGTCATTTATCGCCTGTTCGAAGTCATTTGGCGTCAGGATAACATCGGATAGGCTTGTGTTAATCAAATTTTGTGGCTCTCTCATAAAAAATTCATTTTGATCTTCGACTCTCAGTCTGGTTAGTGGCTTGCTAAAAACTGAGTCATATTGGGACTTGAGTAGCTCACTCATTTCCTTGCTGTCATCTGTGTAGGACCCATCTTGTTTAAGTAGGGGCCCAATACTGGACGTTGTTCTCGATTTTGATTTGGCATAGGAGAAGAAATACTTTGGGTTTCTTTCGATTTCATTTATGGCTTTTAGTTCTTCCCGCGATTCCTGACTCCTAAAGGATTCTTTTAGCTTAAGTTCGATGCTTGCTATTTCTCTGACCAGTGTCTCCCTACGCATTTCAGATATATTGACCTCTTTTAGCCGTTCTGTTATTCTTTTCCGTCGCCTGTAAAGGGAGTGCCTGTCTCTTTCTATTTTACATCTACTCCTCCTTTTTCTTAGAGGAATAAGCCTTGTGCATACATCGAGTGCCACCGAGTTAATCTGTTCTAGGCATAAGTTGGGGTCTGTGTTGCTTAGTATATCTTCCCAGCTTATATCGGTTAGGACTTGGTTTACTTGGTCCCACTTTATGTTTTTGTTATTGAAGTTGAATTTGGTGAATGCTCCCTCGTGACTAGTCTCATTATGTCGGTCTGGGGCTCTACGCATACATGTCTGAACCTCAATTATGTTGTGATCTGAGTATATTGTTTTTGATATGGTGACATTTCTTATCAGATCATCATTGTTAGTGAAGATGAGGTCTAGTGTATTCTCCAGTCTAGTAGGCTCTATTATTTGCTGGTTTAAATTGAATTTTGTGCAGAGATTTAAAAGCTCGTGTGAGTGTGAGTTTTCATCAGAGCTGCCTCCTGGTGTTATTATTGCAACAATATTATTTGCTATATTCCTCCATTTTAGGTGCCTTAAATTGAAATCCCCCAGGAGCAAGATGTTGGGTGCAGGAGCTGGAAGATTTTCCAGACAGTGGTCAATTTTTAACAGCTGTTCCTGGAATTGCTGGGATGTTGCATCCGTAGGCTTGTAGACTACCATAATGACTAGGTTTTGGTTCTCGACCTTTACTGCTAAAACTTCCACTACATCATTTGAGGCATTAAGCAGTTCTGTGCAAACAAGTGACTCTGCAATGTACAGGCCAACCCCCCCCTTTTGCCTGTTCACTCTGTCACATCTGTATAGGTTGTAACCTGGGATCCATATTTCGTTGTCCAAGTGATCCTTTATGTGGGTCTCAGTGAAAGCCGCGAACATTGCCTTTGCCTCTGCAAGCAGTCCACGGATGACAGGTATTTTGTTGTTTGTTGCTGGCTTTAGACCCTGTATATTTGCAAAGAAGAATGTTATCGGACTGGTGATATTGTTGGTACTGGGGGGGATTTTTTTTCCGGCATTAGTATCTGTATCTGTTGGTTTGGAGTGGAGGCCATCGACTGTGGTTCCACTCCAGGAATGACTGGATTTGGTGTACGATTTCTGCCATTTCCTGCCAGTTTTTTTCCTTCCTGGCACTAAAAACCTCTCCCTCTTGAGTGGCTGTGGCTACCCAGGATTTCCCATGGCCTGGATGTTTTGTATCTTTTTGTCCCCTTTAGATGGTATGCCTGGCAATTTAAGTTATAGCACAGTCTTTCCTGTACTGAAGAGGTACACAGTTCAGGGTGAAAAAACTTACAGGAAGGTAGTTTGCATTTTCCTGTTGTCATATGGGCATGGCATTTTCTAGGGTGGTCATAGTTGCACGTCCCATCTGTTTTTCCAGATTTCCCATGCCAGCAGATACCAAGTGCATAGTATGTGCACAGGCTTGGTTTCCGTTTGCCTTGGGTTTCTGTGACTGTATTCCCTGTTGGTGCATGTTTCCCTGTCTTACTTCTATCCTCCCTAGCACCAACAATGGAGCTCCCACCAGTTGTTTTTGGTAATATATCCTCACTATTGCTAATGGAGTCCTCTTGTTTGCTATTTCCTGCGGTATTTCTAGTTTGCAATATTGGTTTTATCTTATCTTTGACTACACTTGTTTCCCTACTATGGCTCCTGTCCCCTATGAGGTCATTTATATGTATTCCTTCCTGCGTATAATTCCCGACTACTTGGACAAAATCTCCAGCTTCACCATTACTGTCTCCCAGGACAGCATCTCCAGCTTCACCATTACTGTCTCCCAGGACAGCATCTCCAGCTTCACCATTACTGTCTCCCAGGACAGCACCTCCAGCTTCACCATTACTGTCTCCCAGGACAGCACCTCCAGCTTCACCATTACTGTCTCCCAGGACAGCACTATCAGCCCCACATTTACTGACTACCAGGACATCATCTCCAGCCTTACAGTTCCTGACTACATGGCCAGTATCAAGGGCAGTACCATTCAGCCCAGACTTTTTATGTTCCCATCTGTTGTAGAAAGCTTCCAGGTTTTCTATGAAAGCAGCTTTGATGTTGTCCTCTTTTAATACCCTTGTGATTTTAGTCCACAGATTTTCCTCATTTGGGCATACCCAAAAACACTTCCCTGTTTTAATACTGCTTGTAGCTAGTTCTTGGATATCTGCACAAGGGGCGTGACACCAATTTCCACAAAAATGACAATTTACCCATGTGGAAGCCCGTTTGTTTGACTGACCACAGACTACACACAGCTTCATAATGATTTGAATGGTTGATTTACTGCAATTCTACTAGCAACCTCTTGAATATTCTATTAATAACCTCCTTAAATGAAGCTCTAGCTATTTGTATTTCTGTTTCTAACTGTTTTTGTATATTGGACAGCTTACCATCACGTTCCTGATTTATATTTAATGTTTGTGTTGATAAGGGCGCCTACAACCCCATCCGTTTACAGTCTGCTTTATTGTCCAACGAAACTGTTTGAAACCATTCAAGGGTTCGGACCAGTCAAGGGTTCGGACCAGTCAAGGGTTCGAACCAGTCGATCTGATCTGATCAGTGGGTCACTTATTTAAAACATACTGGTCGGTGATTTGAGTTAACACATGAATGATCTACTGGAAATTATCTACCCGAGTAATATGTGATTTGATTGATACAAAAGTATAACTTGCGTGTTGAAGAAACCGGTGACTGCTGGCAACTCCTACAATGACGAACGGTCGACCTCAACCCTTGTTTATCAATCGCTGTATCTAGCTTTTCTATTTTTTTTTCCGTCTCCACCACAATAAATGCTATATTATCACTATAGTTAACTGGTGGAAATTTTGGAGGAAGGACGCTTTTTCTGTAGTAATAATTGCTTCTCGTTGTGTATATTGCGACCGCTGGTAACTACAGGTTATATGAAGTTCACAGTAACGTCTGGTATTTCAACAAAAAGAAACTAATGAAAGTCACTCCACTCCACTAAGTACCATTATAATACTGGTTAGTTGCTACTACAACACTGTATTCTGATATTCACTGGTATCACTAGATTATATACTGTGGTTATTTTGCATACCTAAGTAATGTTGTAGCTAACTGCAAGTTGACACTGATGAACCGTCATGTAATTCAGACTCACGTCAGGAGACAATTTTTTTTTTATATTTTATCTAAAAAACTTTACACCTTAACATAAAATAAAAAGATATAAAATGAGTACAGTAGGATCCTCAATCCTACAGAACATACAATGACAAAATATAACAACACATTGTAACTGACACATAAGAGGTTACCCATATACACTCACAAATATTACCATATAACATACTTAACAATAAGACATCGATACCATGCCTAACCCTTCTAGGGTAGGGTAGGTGCTTGAGCCCGAGCCTTTAGCTCATAAGACTGTCATTCCCATTAGCCCCCTTGGGGCGGGGATGGCAGACCAGAGAGGCCTAGCTTGTGGCTAGGCCTGGGGACAGTTGGTCCCAAAGATGAGGAGGTACTTGTGCCTCCTCCCATGGGAGACTTAGGTCTCAGACACTCCCTAAAGAGGGAGCCAAGGCCAGGCCACCACTTGGAAAAGGCCCGGGCCGGGAGAATACCGGCTAATCTTTAATAATAATAATAATAATAACAATAAGAAAAAAGAAAAAAGGGTGATCCGACCCCTAACCTCATTAGAAACCTTAGCAAACATAACTAACAGGTGACTACATTAACAGGGCCAAATATAAATGAAATTATATAAACATCCATTGAAACGAAACCTTTTAGGTTTTGTGGAAAATACTGCATATATTTTCCAGAAATACAGTAGTTATATGTAAATAGACAGCCATACTGTTTTTAATAAAAAAATTGTTATAAAAAATGGGAAGCTCTGCGCCTGCGCAGAAGAGACTCGCCATGTTTGAACTGGTCAACACAAACGTTAGTGAATAATGAGAAGAATTTTCGTGCTCTAGAGGTAAAATTGGGCTGACACCTCTCAAATAGGAGCCGAAATTGTTGGATGTGCATTCCTGCATAACTTGAGATATCAGGTGACTGGACAAGACAGCTCCAGGAACCTCAGATAAGTTTGTTTATGTTTGTAACTCTGGCCAGTGTTATTTTCATGGATAGACAGTGAGGTTTTCTGAATGCATGCAAACAATATTTGTGACATGGGACACCCCTGCCTAAGTCCCCTACCCATTACAATCTCCTCCCCCAAGCATCCATTAATCTGTACCCTCATCTTAGCTCCTTTGTACAACGTGGTTACCCAATTAACTATTTCTTCCCTATAACCCTGCCTCCCAAGTATAGCTCCCAATGCTCCCCTTTCCACTCTGTCATAGGTCCCATGCCAGTCTAAAGCCAACAACGCCGCCCCCCCTCCCCCCCTTTTGACTCTACAAAACTTCTCAATATTCCATGACCTTCAATCATCGACCTTCCAGGCAATCCATACTGCGTTTTCGAAACCACTCTCCCTACCACACATTTAAACCGATTACCTAAGACTTTAGCAAACAACTTATAATCTGCACATAACAGTGATATGGCACGATACTCCTTGAGGGTGTGCTGCCCCTTACCCTTCAGGACCAACACTACAACTGCTGTTGCTTGTTTGTCCCCCATCACACCCTTCTCCTTCATCTGATTTAATACCCTAACCATGAAACCCCTTAGCACCTCCCAATGTTGTAGATAAAATTCAGCCAGGAGACCGTCTATTTCTGGTGCTTTGCCCTTCCTCATTCCCCTTAAAGCCAACTCTATTTCCTCTTCCATTATTACCCCTCCTAAAGCCTTCCTATCACTATTCCCTAAATTACACGTCAGGCTCTGATCCACCAGGAGGCCTGGTCACAGACCGGGCCGTGGGGGCGTTGACCCCCAGAACTCTCTCCAGATAAACTCCAGGTAAACACCTTCTCTAAAGCCACATTCTCCACCCTCCCACTTGTCCAATACCTTTCATACCATTTATCCGCATACGCACACATTCCTTTCATAGCCCATTTCTCCTGACCTACCCTATAACCGCCTGCCATCTCATGTTCCTCTAACCTCGGAATAGCTGTAACCTGCTGTCTTTGTTTTTGACGTCGCAATGCACACACCGATGGCTTGTCTACCCAAAGCTTGAAACCTCTCATTTTGTAACTCCCTCAGTCTCCCCTTGACCTCTACAATTTCATCCATAGGATAGTTGCCCCCCACAGCCCCCTGCCCATAACAACCCCTTAGCCTGTCCTCTAAATAATTTGAAAGTCCATATTTTAAATTATTTATACGTTTACCCTCCCTCACATAATATTTCCTAATCCTTTCCTTGGCTACACAATCCCACCATTTCACATCGTCCACCCCCTGTGCATCCTTGCTAAGCTCCTTCCATAGGACAGAAAATCCCTCCAACCCCTCCTCATCAGTCAATACACTTATATTTAATTTCCAGTAACTCCTGTATATTTCCGCAAGCGCCTCCCACCCAACCTCCACCAACACAGCTCTATGATCCGACCATGCTACTTCAACAGTTTTGAAAGATCACACTACAACCCCGTGAGAAAGATACACTCTAACCTCGCTGCATACCCACTCCTAACAAATGTATGCTCTGTCTCCCACGTCCCCCTCAAACGCGTCCCGTAACCGTATATCCCTCATTAAATCTCTGAGGGTCACCGACACATAGCCTGCCCCTTTCTGTTCCATGTCGGCCCTCCTAATAACGCAGTTCCAATCACCTCCTACTATTGCCACCTCCGGTAATGCACGGAAGAAAACCACAAGGTCCTCACACACAAACTCCTGTTTCACCTGTATGTTATACTCTGCAGGCACGTACACGCTTATAAAGGCCACACGTTTGTCCATCCACCAACCATCCACGTGCAACACCCTTCCCCCTTCCCCCTCACTCCTCTGCAAAACAAATGGGCTCACCTCCCTAATTAGTATACCCACCCCTCCTTTCAAACGGGCAGATGGCAGGGTTACCACCTGAAACCCTGCCACCTCCAACACCCTACTCTCCTTAAAATTATGCTCCTGAAGGAACACAACATCCACTCTAGATTTATTCAGAAACATTCTAAACCATTCTCTCTTTACATTATTACACAAACCATTAACATTTACTGTCATACACCAGAGGCCTATTAAAGTTTCCACCCCTGCCTCCTCTCTTCACTTGTCTGGTGGGCACCAGAACTTATGGTTCCACTTGTCACCTTCACACTTCCCTCTCTCCCCCCCCCTTCTTTCGGTGCCTCCTGTCGTGGCCACCACTACCTTCACCTTCAGCCCATCTTTGCTTCCCAGGCCGCTGTGCTGCGTTAGGACATCATCCGAATCCGATGCAGCGGCCCTCTTCCTTGTGACAATCGCCTCCTCCATAGCTTGGTCTGGGGATGCCTCACAATGTACCTCAACCTCCACTGTACACTGTTTCAATGATCCCGGTGACATCCCAGTCATGCTGTCACTCCCGTCGTCTGTATAGTTCTCCTGTCGTTGATTCACCGCAGCCGTCAACTCTTCATCTACCACCTTCCCAGGTGCGGCCTCCTCCTCAGGCGGTGACAAGGACTTCAGCACCTCAGCTAATTCCTCCTCAATTTCCAACACTTCCTCCTGTACTTTCTGCTCATCTCTATCCTCTGGAAGTGTCTCTGGGCCAGGTAACTGGTCAAGGGCCTCACTCTCTCCCCCAGCCTTATGCGCCTCATCCACTATCTCGCTCCATAGACGACCACGCCATCCTTCACGTCATTGATCCTCACCTTCTCCCTCCGTTGTAGAGGCAGATGCCTCTGCCTCTGGGTTAGGAGCTCATTGCCGCTTCCCACACGCTGCCGCTATGTGATCATATTCCCCACATAGTCGGCATGTACGTCTTTGCCCGGCGTACGAATCCATGACCTGTGTCCTGAATTCCTGTAGGTACATGTAGGATGGTATGGGGTGTCGTAATGTCATTTTAGGTTAAAAGTGCCTTCCGGCAGACCTGCATAGGCACCCGTCACCCACGTACCATGCTGGGCCGAATGAACAGTCCCATATTCCTCAAAAACTCTTCTGATTTCTGTCTCATCAGCCTCAAAGGGGACATTATGCAGTTTGATCCATGTATAATGCCTGGATACATCGACCATCCTCACACGAACAGCTGGTGTAGCATCAAGACTTACGTCCTGAAAACAGTTGACCAACGATTTATAGACCGTTACTGAGAGCAGTTTCGCAAAAATTCTATGTGCTCCATTTAAGGCTACCCCGTACAACTCTCCATCCTGAATGCCATACGTCTCTCTGATGATTTTAGGCAGTAATACTTTGGCTGAAACTGGCGTTATTGCCCCTTGGAGAAGCTCAACGCTGACAGTGTTGATCCTGCGTCTATGACTAAATGCCATGTTGACTGATGGTAGTTCTCCTGGTTTGACGGCAGAGGCGCGACAAGCACCACCTCACACCACTGCAGCCGGGTAACTGAGGAGTGTTTGCGCAATAGGTCCACATGGCCCGAGAGCGATGAGGACAATTTAATCAGGAGACAATTGGTCTGTTTCCTGACGATGGAACGAGTTCTTTCACATCACTCATGTTTTCAATATTAGACTTACGATTATGACCATTTTTATACAGTCACTTCATTCAGTTCTGTGCAACACTTCCAGATGTCTGCATGTAGAAAATATCAGAACCGGAATTGCAAAGTTAGTAAATAAGTAAATTTATTGCGGTACAGGTACACATAAGAAGAGTTATATACTAAATTAAGGTGACTACATTGTGACTTATGTGTAACTTACCTATGATAACCACAAAAAAAGATAAAGTGACGTGTTTCCATTTGGTATACTTGGAGGGAGTCTCGGGGGTCAACATTCCCTCGGCTCGGTCTATGACTAGGCCTAGCAGTGGCTCAAGGCTTGATCAAGCAGGCTGTTACTACTGGCCGCAAGCAAACTAACGTACGAGCCACAGCGCGGCTAATCAGGCACTTTAGGTGCCTGTCCAGCTTCTTCCAGGTCCTAGTAAATACTCCATGGTTTTTTTAATTCGATGTTTTTTCCATACTGATAAGATTTTTCTGAGTGTCCACAAATTTCCAGTGTTCCACAGTGGGACCAATACTAAACATGGATGCAAATTTTCATAAAGTTAGGGCTTATAGAAGCAGTTTTTCAATAGTACTCCTGGCCACTTCAGACATCCTTGAAAAAGGAAGACGCGGGGGTGTTGACCCCCGAAACCTTCTCCAGGTATAGGTACAGAAAAATATAAGAACCCTATGATTAATATTCTTCGATGCTGGTGAGGGACACGTAATCCAGGGTATGGGAGCTATCCTCCCTTCCCTGAGATCAAACTTGATTATCCTACTCAGTTTCCCCAGGTTGATCAGGTCCTGATCCACCACGAGGACTGATCACGGACCAGGCCGGCGCTTACCCTCGAAACCCCCTTCAGGTGTACTCCAGGCGCTGTGACCCGCGTGAGTTAGAGCTCATCTTTTTTTCGCCGGTATTCTCCCGGCCCGGGTCTTTTCCAAGTAGTGGTGACCCGACCTTGGCTCCCTATCTGGGGAGTGTCTCGAGACTTAAGTCTCCCATGGGAGGAAATCGCATGACAGAAGAAAATATAGCAAAAAAAAAAAATAATTAATATTTCAAATTGACGGAAAGTTAAGGTATACTCATCTTTGGGACCAACAAGCTAGGCCTCTCTTGTCTGCCATCCCCGCCTAAAGGGGGCTAATGGAAATGACAGTCTTATGAGCTAGAGGCTCGGGCTCAGGCACCTACCCTACCCTAGAAGGGCTGGGCATGGTGTCGATGTTCAAAGCTGAAATGTAATAGGAATAATAAACCCTTAATTATTAAAGGTTTTTCCAAAAACAGCCTGTTAAATATTATTAATTTCCTAAACTGCAAAAAATTTTTAATTAAATCATACACATCATAAGTTTTCACTCGAGAAAAATTAGTTATGTAAATTTTATTCTTATTAAAAAGACTTTTTAGACATTTTATTAATATATGGTATATTAATTTAATAAAATAAATTTCAAAAGTAAAAAATATTGTAACTTAAAGAAAAGAGAGAAACAAATTAGTTACAGCATTTTAAGTAGTCCAAATATTTATGGTAAACTATTATAGTTACTGGCGCCTGATATTATGGAACAAAAACCATTCGGGACCTGGAAAAGACCCGGCGGAAGAGTACTGGAGAATCAAGAAGAAGATATTCAAGTTATTAACCAGGAGGGTTAATAATCCGAAGGATTAATAAGCGGCTGTAATCCAAGAAAGTCAAGCAGTGTGTCTTATTTCCAGTGGGGTTCTGTGGTGTCTTCCCAGGATTCCACTTAACATTCAGCTATCACTCAGAACAAATGGCCATTTACTGCTTAATGAACAGAACGTTTGATGTTAACAGACTTACTGGTTTGTTTCACCCCAGAACAACGCTGAACCCGAGTGATTTTGTTGTGGGCTGAAGGTGCTACCACTGACCTACGTGGTTACCTGAAATGAAAGAAAACCATTTTGTTTGATGGGTATCTTCGGTAAACAGGACAGTTGAGATAAGTTTCTATTTTATTCTATTCTAGGTGATTTGTCGATATGGATCCCGGCCCGGGTCTCTTCCAATTTGGAGATAAATTTATTCAGGTATACAAAAATACAGTTACATCGATTATCATACATAGCATGTGTAGAGAACCTAAGACAACATGGCTGCAGCCGCAGCAAGCAGCAACAAGGCTGCTCCTATATCTTGCCGTCCCCTGGGCCTATCCGAACTCCAGTGATGGCCAAATTGCAAGTACTGCTGCAACAACATACAAAGAACCTATAGTGACATAAAAACTGACGGTGACGACAACGAAATGGACTAAATATGACAAAAGAGGGACCGGCATTCAAGTACCAGACCTGCTGCCAGACGTGAACCAGACATGAGACGTTTTCCACTACAATGAAATAACTGACCTCCATATCAACGGCACCAGTGTTCAACGGGAAGACAACATGGCAGAAAACCTGATCAACAAAACTCCAAGGAAATGACAGGTCTGTAGGACTTTTTTCCTCAGTGCCAAACGAGGGAAAGAATTGAGCATTTAAACATGGCTGACCGGCATCCAAATACCAGCTACTGCCAGACGTACAACTAGCGATGTGAAATTCTCATCTTTACTAACGTTCATCTGTTGACAGTAGCATCATATCTGTACCACCATCATATCACCTGTACCAGTGCTAACGAGAGGGAAACACAGGAGACATTGTCAAATCAACAGTACAAAACTCCAAGGTCATAGGACGGTTATACCTCAGTGCCAGTCGTGGGAAAGAAGTGAATAGGTAAACAGTCAAGGTTAATGTTTTAATAGCTGACCTATATTCAGCTGACCAGTGTACAGTAAGAGAATCATAGCAGAAAACGCCAAATGTATCTATAAACTCAAGGAAAGTCAGGTTGTAGGTGGCGTTTACTTCCCTCAGTGTTTATTTGAAAATGGCCGAGTCAGCAGACCAGGTCAGGCAGTCAACAACACGACACAACCCCCGATAAATGGAATTGAGTGGGATTTGGAAGGATAAAACCATTGATTAAACCTTTCTGGTCTACCAGAATGGAATGGAGTTAGAAGTTAATAGGTGAAGCTGGACTGTGAAGTGAGGTGGGAAGGGCAGTGTGCAATAAGGGGTTAACTGAAAGGGGTTTGTGAAGTTTTTTTTTTTTTCTTTAAAACTAATACAGTTTAACATAAAAATAAAGAAACAGTATGGATCTCAATCAAATTAACTGACAAACGGATTGCACCTATATGCTCGCAAGATATTGCTGCCAAACATACAACAAGAGCTTACGGCAAGAACATAACTAAAAAAAAAAAAAAAAAATACTGTCACAGGGTCATGAATTGACATATATACACATTCATTGATGCAAAACCTTGCATATATATACATTGTACATATAACATGACATCTGACAAAGGCTCAATACACTTGAACATAAAATATACACAGAAGTTATATCAGTTAAATCCCATCCTTCGCATTAATAAAAAAAAAAAACCTAACATCATAATCTTACTAGAACATCTACATATGTATCCCTAACAATACAGCTTTACATATACCAACATATGAAAAGAAAAACATAAACCGTCTAGATATGTCTATATACCATACAGACTAAAACTTAACATCAAGAACTTAGCAATGACACCAAACCGGTATCAGGGTACAGACCATAATTATAAACTTTAAAAAGAATCGAGTCATACATATATAAAGTATTACATAACGTCTGACCCATGACAAAGGCTCAATACAATAGAAAGGGATATATATATATATACACACACCCACACACACACCCACACCCACACACACACACCCACACACACACGTACACACAAAAAGTTTCACAAAATCACATTAATCAAAATCACTGTATGCACAAAGCAAAACAGTATCTAAGTATATCTCATCGTGCAAAAACTCAGCACGTAACATACATACAAACTAAAACACACTTCATGTCGCAAATAACTTACTACTCAAGAATCGTGTCATACAAGACTGATACACATCAAATTATACATAAAAAAATCTACTATATTGTACCGACATTCTGAAAAGTGTGTATCTAACATAATGAGACCTTGAGCTCTACATCCACACTTGGCTGCCATAAAGTCTCAATGAAAACCAGGAAACCATTCCAAACCCACATTCACAACACTCTCACGACCCCCCCCCCCCAAGGAGGCGAGCCTGTTGTGACCCCCTGACTCCCTCCAACCTATGAAAACCCCTTCACTCACTCATTATCAATCACAGATTTACGAGAATCCCTAACGTTAGCATTCTATACCCCTCTGAGAAAGCCTGATCCCACCTCCTCCCATACAAATCTCTGTTACGACACATCGTACGATAGAACGTTATCGCAAGAACCTTTCTTCTCTCCTCACTATCCCCTCTCCCCTCATCACCCACGACATATATATATAATCGACCATGATATAATCTAAAGCTCTTATGACACCCTCGTCTAACCCACCCGTATCTAGACTTAAAGCACGCAGAACCGACACCCCAAGGCCCCCCACCCTCTGTACCAACCTACTTAACCAGCACCTAACCTCCTCTAGCCCTTCACAAAAGTAAACTACATGGAACGCAGTCTCATCCCCTCCACAGATACCACACCCCCCACCCTCTACAACCTGTCTGTTTCGTAGTATCTCACCAGACGGAAGGATCCCATGCAGGAAACGAAACATCATCTCACGCGCCAGAGGGTTTAACTTCATTTTACTAAATCTAAACCAAATACTCTTCCACGCATACATGGGGAACAAACCCTCAACTGGGATAACGCACCTACCTACAAGTAACCTACACAAAACCCTTATACGAACCTTTCTCAGTTCCTTAACCAACATCACAGCCCTCAAAACGATTTCGCATTCCCTCAGCTCCATTCCTCGATACCACACACCCAGCCTGTCGTGTATCATTCCCAACTGCCCCGCGTTCACACCCTCATGCAACACTTCCCATTTAATAAACACACATTTAGCCCTCCGTCTCAAATCCATCAACCCCAACCTACCCTGACTTACAGGTAACATTACAACTTCCCACCGTAACCAATCACAATGTGAACCCCACAAAAATTTGTACACCCGTCTTAGAATTCCCGCAATCTCTGTCCCTGTAATTGGGAACACAGCTGCAACATGCCAAATCTTACTACACAATAAAATGTTTACGACTATCACTCCCTGTATAAGAGTTAGGTGCTGGGGTCTCAGAACACCTAGACGCCCCACGATCCTTTCCAATATCCTATCCGAGTTTTCCTCCCGCGCCGCAACCATGTCATCCTTATAAATAATACCACAAATCTTTAAAGACATCGCCCATTCTTTAACAACATTACATCTCCCCCCAACACCCCCCACCCAAGAACCCAACCCCATGCACCTTGACTTCGCACTATTTACCTGCATACCCGTGGCACTTCCAAATAATTGCGCAACCTCGTCCAACACTCCCATTGGCATCCCTTCACGAATGAGCACAGTGGTGTCGTCAACATATCCAATTAAACTCGGCCAGGCCCTCCCACCCCCCACACTTCCCTCACATGGTGTACATAAGCTGCGGTCAACCATTCTATAAAAAGGGTCCTGGAAACACGCAAACAATATTTGGGACATGGGGCATCCCTGTCTAAGGCCTCTACCCATTGCAATATCCCTCCCCATACACCCATTAATCTGTATCCTCATTTTCGCCCCCTTGTATAGCGTATTTACCCACTCGACTATTTCCTCCCCAAAACCCTGTCTCCTAAGTATAACCTGCAAAGCTCCCCTTTCCACTCTATCATATGCTCCCTGCCAATCTAGAGCCAACAACGCCGCCCCTTCACCCCCACCCTTAGCTTCCACAAAACTTCTCAGTATCCCATGTCCTTCAATCATCGACCTTCCCGGCAACCCAAACTGAGATTTTGACACCACCCTTCCCACAACACATTTGAACCTATTACCTGGAGTTTACCTGGAGAGAACACCTTATAGTCTGCACACAGCAGTGATATGGCTCGGTACTCCCGAAGGGTGGACTGCCCCTTGACCTTCGGGACCAACACTACAACTGCTGTTACCTGCTTCTCCCCCAACGTACCCTTCTCCTTCATACGATTAAATAACCTAACTATAAATCCCCTTATTAACGTCCAATGTTGTAAATAAAATTCTACTGGGAGACCGTCAATACCCGGCGCTTTTCCCTTCCTCATTCCCCTTAACGCATTCTCTATTTCGTCTGCCATAATAGTACCACCTAAAGCCTTTCTATCACTATTTCCTAAATTACATGTCACATACGTACACACCTTGTCCAACGCCACGTCACCCACCCCCCCACTGTTCCAGTACTTCTCGTACCAAGCCTCCGCATACGCACACATCCCCTTCGTGGTTCGTATCTCCTGCCCTGCTCTATAATTCCCAACCATCTCCGTTACCTCTAAACATGGGATAGCTGTCACCGCCTGCCTTTGCTTTTGATGCCGCAAAACACACGCTGACGGCTTGTCGCCCCAAAGCACCTCTTCCACCCCTGCCTGCACCCTTACAGCTTGAAACCTTTCATTTTGCAACACCCTCAACCTCCCCTTTATTTCAGCTATTTCATCCATAGGAAAATTATTCCCACCTACCCCCCGCCCATAGCAACCTCTTAACCTATCCTCTAAATAGTTAGCCAGTCCATATTTTAAATTATTAATACGTTTTCCTTCTCTCACATAAAACTTTCTAATCCTTTCCTTTGCAACACTATCCCACCATGTCACAATGTCATCCACTCCCTGTTCTTCCACACTAAGCTCCCTCCATAGGACTGAAAACCCCTCCAACCCCTCCTCATCACCTAATACACTTATATTTAATTTCCAATAACTTCTATATATGTCCGCGAGCGTCCCCCACCCAACCTCCACCACCACTGCCCTATGATCTGACATTGTAGCCTCCACAGTACTGAAATATTTCACATCCACTCCCTGAGAAAGGTACACTCTATCTAGTCTCGCAGCATATCCACTCCTAACAAACGTATATTAAGTCTCCCACACCACCCCCCCGAAGGCATCACGTAACCTAACATCCCTTAATAAATCCCTAAGAGCCACAGACATAATCCAGCCCCTTTTGGGTCCACATCAGCCACCCTGATTACACTATTCCAATCCCCACCAACAATTGCTACCTCTGGCAGTGCACTTAAGAAAAACACAAGATCCTCACACGCAAAATCATTCTTTACCTTGATGTTATTTTCTGCCGGTGCATACACACTCACAAAAGACACACGCTTACCCATCCACCACCCATCCACATGCAACACCCTCCCTCCCCCTCCTCCCTCGCTTCTCTGCAAAACAAATGGGCTCGTCTCCCTTATTAAAATTCCCACACCACCTTTTAGATGGGGAGATGGCAGGGTAACTACTCGAAATCCTGCCACCTCCAACACCCTACCCTCTTTAAAATTGTGCTCCTGCAGGAACACAACATCCACTCTAGATTTGTTCAGGAAATTACGAAACCAATCTCTCTTCATACCGCTAAATAACCAATTAACGTTTACAGACATACACCTAAGGCCTATTAAAGTTTCCACCCCTGCTTCCTCTCATCACTCTTTACAACTCCAGAGCTTGAATTTAAGTTTGACACCTTCAGAGTGCTCTCTTTCCCTCCCCCCTTCTTCTGGTGCCTCCTATCATGGCTACCACCACCTACACCACTACCTTCACACTTCACCTCAGTCTGTTTCCCAGGCCTTTGTGCAGGCGTAAGGACATCAGAATCTGATGTAGCCGCCCTCTTTCTCGTGACCGTCATGTTACACATATCTTGATCAGATGTTGCCTCTCGATGAACCTCCACCTTTACCTGAGAATGGTTTAATGATTCAACGGACGACTCCAAACCACCATCATGTCCCAAATTATCATGTCTCTGACTTTCTGGAAGCGACAGCTCTCCGATGACACCACGCCCAGATGTAACGTCCCTCTCTGGTGGTGACAAAGTCTTCAACACCTCCACCAATTCTTCCTCAATCTCGAGGACCTTCTCCTGTAATTGCTGCTCCTCCTTATCCACAGGAGACGATACCTGATCAGACAGCTGGGGGAGGGTCTCCAACTCACCACCAGTCCTGTGTGCCCGATCCACTATCTCGCTCCACAAAACACCACGCCCTCCATCCGATGTTTGTTTTTCACCTGCCACCTTTGAAGCAGGGGCTGCGACATCCACCACAGGTCCAGGCACACGTCTTTGCTTGTCACAGGTCGCCGCTATGTGATCATACTCACCACATAGGCGCCATGTACGTCGTTGTCCTGGGTACATTACCATTACCTGCATCCTGAAATCTTGTAGATACGCATAGGACGGTATTGGGTGCCTCAACGTCATTTTGAGGTTGAAAGAACCCTCTGGATAACCAGCATAGGCACCTGCCGCCCACGTACCATGTTGAGCATAATGCACCATCCCATATGTCTCAAAAACTTTCCTTATATCCGCCTCGTCCACCTCAAAGGGAACGTTGCATAACTTGATCCACATATAATGCCGTGAAACATCTATCAATCTTACACTGACAGCTGGTGTGACGCTAAGACTTACGTCCTGAAACCTGGTGACTAACGATTCATAAACCGTAGCTGATAGCAGTTTGACGAATATTCTTTGGCTTCCGTTTAATGCTACACCATACAAGTCACTATCTTGTACATCATATGTCTCCCGGATGATCTTTGACAATAAGACTTGCACAGAACTAGGCGTTATCGTTCCTTGAAGTAGCTCAATGCCTACAGTATTTATCCTGCGTCTCACTGCCATCTTGACACTCACAGTGCACCTATGTTGTTAACAGAGGCGTGACAGCACCACTTCACACCGCTGCAGCCAGGTAATTGACAAGGGAGCTCGCCTACAAACAGCAGAGGGGTGCAGAGCACAACCGCACTCTACCGTGGTCAGGCAGCGAATGAATGCTTTGTGAAGTTAAGGGAAAAATGAGCAGTGAAAAGGGTTTTTAAGAAGAAAAATTACTAGTAATTCAATGGTGATTGCTAAAGCAGATACTAGGGTGCAATAGGTGACTGGAAAAGAGAAATAAATATTATTGTATATGAGTAAAAGAGCTAAGAGTGAAAATGGCAGGCATTAGGGGGGTACAGGCTGCCATAATTATATTTATCTTTCTTCTTCAGTTCCATGAAGAAAGAAATCAGTCATGGGGGCTGGAAAAGGTGAATGGAGTAACAGTGCCCTGGACAGTAAAAGCCCAACAGTTGCCATCCTACCAGAAAAGTAAATGTCACTATCGCCGCAAGGTATGGCAACACCACATACCCAAACAAAAACAGGGGCACACAGCTCTTATTGTAGCGCTCTTAAGTGGTGATATCCAAATTAATCCAGGACCTCAAACTATTGTGCAGAGGCAAAACAGACAGATAAATGACGGTGATAATGACGGTCTAGTAGCTAGGAATGATAACCTTAACTCCATATGTAATGCATACATAGGTCAATGTGAGACAATACAGCCATTATTATCTCAAACACTACCAAACAGGTGCATACACTGTACTAAAGTACGCATGGAAAACAGAAAAGTCATGTTATGTAAAATGTGTAAGGGGTGGGTGCATGATGGATGTATGTACAATTATAGCAACGGTACCAGAATTCATTTTGTGTGTAACAAATGCACTTTGGCACAGTTACCCTTTAGCAATGATGACATTGATTTACCTAATTTTAATACAAATGACCCATTGCCATATATTGATGATTATAATTGTTTTATGAAAACAGGCCTTCACTTTATTCATGTCAACGCAAGATCACTTCTTCCTAAATTGGCAGAAATTTTCTCTAACAGGAGGGGGCAGTTATCAGCCCCCTTCAATCCCCTTGGAGCCTCTCAGCCCAAAATGAGGGGTTACTAGAAAACGGGGAACAGAGCGTGGTGTTTGCTACTAGAAATGAGTTAGATCACAGATGCCAATATGGTGATCTATGTGATGCTGCTGCTCTCATTGCAGGGGTAGTTTACCCACCTGGAGTTTACCTGGAGAGAGTTTCGGGGGTCAACGCCCCCGCGGCCCGGTCTGTGACCAGGCCTCCTGGTGGATCAGCGCCTGATCAACCAGGCTGTTGCTGCTGGCTGCACGCAAACCAACGTACGAGCCACAGCCCGGCTGATCAGGAACTGACTTTAGGTGCTTGTCCAGTGCCAGCTTGAAGACTGCCAGGGGTCTGTTGGTAATCCCCCTTATGTGTGCTGGGAGGCAGTTGAACAGTCTCGGTCCCCTGACACTTATTGTATGGTCTCTTAACGTGCTAGTGACACCCCTGCTTTTCATTGGGGGGATGGTGCATCGTCTGCCAAGTCTTTTGCTTTCGTAGTGAGTGATTTTCGTGTGCAAGTTCGGTACTAGTCCCTCTAGGATTTTCCAGGTGTATATAATCATGTATCTCTCCCTCCTGCGTTCCAGGGAATACAGGTTTAGAAACCTCAAGCGCTCCCAGTAATTGAGGTGTTTTATCTCCGTTATGCGCGCCGTGAAAGTTCTCTGTACATTTTCTAGGTCGGCAATTTCACCTGCCTTGAAAGGTGCTGTTAGAGTGCAGCAATATTCCAGCCTAGATAGAACAAGTGACCTGAAGAGTGTCATCATGGGCTTGGCCTCCCTAGTTTTGAAGGTTCTCATTATCCATCCTGTCATTTTTCTAGCAGATGCGATTGATACAATGTTATGGTCCTTGAAGGTGAGATCCTCCGACATAATCACTCCCAGGTCTTTGACGTTGGTGTTTCGCTCTATTTTGTGGCCAGAATTTGTTTTGTACTCTGATGAAGATTTAATTTCCTCATGTTTACCATATCTGAGTAATTGAAATTTCTCATCGTTGAACTTCATATTGTTTTCTGCAGCCCACTGAAAGATTTGGTTGATGTCCGCCTGGAGCCTTGCAGTGTCTGCAATGGAAGACACTGTCATGCAGATTCGGGTGTCATCTGCAAAGGAAGACACGGTGCTGTGGCTGACATCCTTGTCTATGTCGGATATGAGGATGAGGAACAAGATGGGAGCTAGTACTGTGCCTTGTGGAACAGAGCTTTTCACCGTAGCTGCCTCGGACTTTACTCTGTTGACGACTACTCTCTGTGTTCTGTTAGTGAGGAAATTATAGATCCATCGACCAACTTTTCCTGTTATTCCTTTAGCGCGCATTTTGTGCGCTATTACGCCATGGTCACACTTGTCGAAGGCTTTTGCAAAGTCTGTATATATTACATCTGCATTCTTTTTGTCTTCTAGTGCATTTAGGACCTTGTCGTAGTGATCCAGTAGTTGAGACAGACAGGAGCGACCTGTTCTAAACCCATGTTGCCCTGGGTTGTGTAACTGATGGGTTTCTAGATGGGTGGTGATCTTGCTTCTTAGGACCCTTTCAAAGATTTTTATGATATGGGATGTTAGTGCTATTGGTCTGTAGTTCTTTGCTGTTGCTTTACTGCCCCCTTTGTGGAGTGGGGCTATGTCTGTTGTTTTTAGTAACTGAGGGACGACCCCCGTGTCCATGCTCCCTCTCCATAGGATGGAAAAGGCTCGTGATAGGGGCTTCTTGCAGTTCTTGATGAACACAGAGTTCCATGAGTCTGGCCCTGGGGCAGAGTGCATGGGCATGTCATTTATCGCCTGTTCGAAGTCATTTGGCGTCAGGATAACATCGGATAGGCTTGTGTTAATCAAATTTTGTGGCTCTCTCATAAAAAATTCATTTTGATCTTCGACTCTCAGTCTGGTTAGCGGCTTGCTAAAAACTGAGTCATATTGGGACTTGAGTAGCTCACTCATTTCCTTGCTGTCATCTGTGTAGGACCCATCTTGTTTAAGTAGGGGCCCAATACTGGACGTTGTTCTCGATTTTGATTTGGCATAGGAGAAGAAATACTTTGGGTTTCTTTCGATTTCATTTATGGCTTTTAGTTCTTCCCGCGATTCCTGACTCCTAAAGGATTCTTTTAGCTTAAGTTCGATGCTTGCTATTTCTCTGACCAGTGTCTCCCTGCGCATTTCTGATATATTGACCTCTTTTAGCCGCTCTGTTATTCTTTTCCGTCGCCTGTAAAGGGAGCGCCTGTCTCTTTCTATTTTACATCTACTCCTCCTTTTTCTTAGAGGAATAAGCCTTGTGCATACATCGAGTGCCACCGAGTTAATCTGTTCTAGGCATAAGTTTGGGTCTGTGTTGCTTAGTATATCTTCCCAGCTTATATCGGTTAGGACTTGGTTTACTTGGTCCCACTTTATGTTTTTGTTATTGAAGTTGAATTTGGTGAATGCTCCCTCGTGACTAGTCTCATTTTGTCGGTCTGGGGCTCCACGCATACATGTCTGAACCTCAATTATGTTGTGATCTGAGTATATTGTTTTTGATATGGTGACATTTCTTATCAGATCATCATTGTTAGTGAAGATGAGGTCTAGTGTATTCTCCAGTCTAGTAGGCTCTATTATTTGCTGGTTTAAATTGAATTTTGTGCAGAGATTTAAAAGCTCGTGTGAGTGTGAGTTTTCATCAGAGCTGCCTCCTGGTGTTATTACTGCAACAATATTATTTGCTATATTCCTCCATTTTAGGTGCCTTAAGTTGAAATCCCCCAGGAGCAAGATGTTGGGTGCAGGAGCTGGAAGATTTTCCAGACAGTGGTCAATTTTTAACAGCTGTTCCTGGAATTGCTGGGATGTTGCATCCGGAGGCTTGTAGACTACCACAATGACTAGGTTTTGGTTCTCGACCTTTACTGCTAAAACTTCCACTACGTCATTTGAGGCATTAAGCAGTTCTGTGCAAACAAGTGACTCTGCAATGTACAGGCCAACCCCCCCCCTTTTGCCTGTTCACTCTGTCACATCTGTATAGGTTGTAACCTGGGATCCATATTTCGTTGTCCAAGTGATCCTTTATGTGGGTCTCAGTGAAAGCCGCGAACATTGCCTTTGCCTCTGCAAGCAGTCCACGGATGAAAGGTATTTTGTTGTTTATTGCTGGCTTTAGACCCTGTATATTTGCAAAGAAGAATGTTATCGGACTGGTGGTATTGTTGGTACTGGGGGGGGATTTTTTTTCCGGCATTAGTATCTGTATCTGTTGGTTTGGAGTGGAGGCCATCGACTGTGGTTCCACTCCAGGAATGACTGGATTTGGTGTACGATTTCTGCCATTTCCTGCCAGTTTTTTTTCCTTCCTGGCACTAAAAAACCTCTCCCTCTTGAGTGGCTGTGGCTACCCAGGTTTTCCCATGGCCTGGATGTTTTGTATCTTTTTGTCCCCTTTAGATGGTATGCCTGGCAATTTAAGTTATAGCACAGTCTTTCCTGTACTGAAGAGGTACACATTTCAGGGTGAAAAAGCTTACAGGAAGGGAGTTTGCATTTTCCTGTTGTCATATGGGCATGACATTTTCTAGGGTGGTCATAGTTGCATGTCCCATCTGTTTTTCCAGATTTCCCATGCCAGCAGATACCAAGTGCATAGTATGTGCACAGGCTTGGTTTCCGTTTGCCTTGGGTTTCTGTGACTGTATTCCCTGTTGGTGCATGTTTCCCTGTCTTATTCCTATCCTCCTTAGCACCAACAATGGAGCTCCCACCAGTTGTTTTTGGTAATTTATCCTCACTATTGCTATTGGAGTCCTCTTGTTTGCTATTTCCTGCGGTATTTCTGGTTTGCAATATTGGTTTTATCTTATCTTTGACTACACTTGTTTCCCTACTATGGCTCCTGTCCTCTATGAGGTCATTTATATGTATTCCTTCCTGCGTATAATTCCCGACTACCTGGACAAAATCTCTAGCTTCACCATTACTGTCTACCAGGACAGTATCTCCAGCTTCACCATTTCTGTCTCCCAGGACAGCACCTCCAGCTTCACCATTACTGTCTCCCAGGACAGTATCTCCAGCTTCACCATTACTGTCTCCCAGGACAGCACCTCCAGCTTCACCATTACTGTCTCCCAGGACAGCACTATCAGCCCTACATTTACTGACTACCAGGACATCACCTCCAGCCTTACAGTTTGTGACTACATGGCCAGTATCAAGGGCAGTACCATTCAGCCCGGACTTTTTATGTTCCCATCTGTTGTAGAAAGCTTCCAGGTTTTCTATGAAAGCAGCTTTGATGTTATCCTCTTTTAATACCCTTGTGATTTTAGTCCACAGATTTTCCTCATTTGGGCATACCCAAAAACACTTCTCTGTTTTAATACTGCTTGTAGCTAGTTCTGGGATATCTGCACAAGGAGCGTGACACCAATTTCCACAAAAATGACAATTTATCCATGTGGTAGCCCGTTTGTTTGACTGACCACAGACTACACACAGCTTCATAATGATTTGAATGGTTGATTTACTGCAAGTCTACTAGCAACCTCTTGAATATTATATTAATAACCTTAAATGAAGCTCTAGCTATTTGTATTTCTGTTTCTAACTCTTTTTGTATATTGGACAGCTTACCGTCACGTTCCTGATTTTTAATGTTTGTGTTTATAAGGGCGCCTACAAACCCATCCGTTTACAGTCCAGGACCAGTTCTTAGAAGACTTTTCCAGAGTATTGTCCGGACTTGAAAACAATTGCGAGACAATAATACTGGCATTGTCTTCTTCGCTCTTGGGCCGAGTGGACCTAATGCGCAGACACTCCTCAGTTACCTCACAGGTACCGAGTTGAGTGGTTGTGTGCTCTGCACCTCGCCCTCTGGTGGCGAAAATCAACATCACTCCACAAGATGGAGGGAAGCCGGTGACGAGTTAACACTGTATGTGTGGAGCTTTTGCAGGGATCTTTGTTGGATCACAATGTCGACATCCTCCTACTCCAAATCCTGCATGACACACATAAGATCTCCAACGATGACATTTATGGTGTTTCAGTAAACGGTGCTTCCTGGGTTTTCGTCATGTTTACGACTTCTACAGTGTACCTGGAGTTTACCTGGAGAGAGTTCCGGGGGTCAACGCCCCCGCGGCCCGGTCTGTGACCAGGCCTCCTGGTGGATCAGAGCCTGATCAACCAGGCTGTTGCTGCTGGCTGCACGCAAACCAACGTACGAGCCACAGCCCGGCTGATCAGGAACTGACTTTAGGTGCTTGTCCAGTGCCAGCTTGAAGACTGCCAGGGGTCTGTTGGTAATCCCCCTTATGTGTGCTGGGAGGCAGTTGAACAGTCTCGGGCCCCTGACACTTATTGTATGGTCTCTTAACGTGCTAGTGACACCCCTGCTTTTCATTGGGGGATGATGCATCATCTGCCAAGTCTTTTGCTTTCGTAGTGAGTGATTTTCGTGTGCAAGTTCGGTACCAGTCCCTCTAGGATTTTCCAGGTGTATATAATCATGTATCTCTCCCTCCTGCGTTCTAGGGAATACAGGTTTAGGAACCTCAAGTGATCCCAGTAATTGAGGTGTTTTATCTCCGTTATGCGTGCCGTGAAAGTTCTCTGTACATTTTCTAGGTCAGCAATTTCACCTGCCTTGAAAGGTGCTGTTAGTGTGCAGCAATATTCCAGCCTAGATAGAACAAGTGACCTGAAGAGTGTCATTATGGGCTTGGCCTCCCTAGTTTTGAAGGTTCTCATTATCCATCCTGTCATTTTTCTAGCAGATGCGATTGATACAATGTAATGGTCCTTGAAGGTGAGATCCTCCGACATAATCACTCCCAGGTCTTTGACGTTGGTGTTTTGCTCTATTTTGTGGCCAGAATTTGTTTTGTACTCTGATGAAGATTTAATTTCCTCATGTTTACCATATCTGAGTAATTGAAATTTCTCATCATTGAACTTCATATTGTTTTCTGCAGCCCACTGAAAGATTTGGTTGATGTCCGCCTGGAGCCTTGCACTGTCTGCAATGGAAGACACTGTCATGCAGATTCGGGTGTCATCTGCAAAGGAAGACACGGTGCTGTGGCTGACATCCTTGTCTATGTCGGATATGAGGATGAGGAACAAGATGGGAGCGAGTACTGTGCCTTGTGGAACAGAGCTTTTCACCGTAGCTGCCTCGGACTTTACTCTGTTGACGACTACTCTCTGTGTTCTGTTAGTGAGGAAATTATAGATCCATCGACCGACTTTTCCTGTTGTTCCTTTAGCACGCATTTTGTGTGCTATTACGCCATGGTCACACTTGTCGAACGCTTTTGCAAAGTCTGTATATATTACATCTGCATTCATTTTGTCTTCTAGTGCATTTAGGACCTTGTCGTAGTGATCCAATAGTTGAGACAGACAGGAGCGACCTGTTCTAAACCCATGTTGCCCTGGGTTGTGTAACTGATGGGTTTCTAGATGGGTGGTGATCTTGCTTCTTAGGACCCTTTCAAAGATTTTTATGATATGGGATGTTAGTGCTATTGGTCTGTAGTTCTTTGCTGATGCTTTACTGCCCCCTTTGTGGAGTGGGGCTATGTCTGTTGTTTTTAGTAACTGTGGGACGACCCCCGTGTCCATGCTCCCTCTCCATAGGATGGAAAAGGCTCGTGATAGGAGCTTCTTGCAGTTCTTGATGAACACAGAGTTCCATGAGTCTGGCCCTGGGGCAGAGTGCATGGGCATGTCATTTATCGCCTGTTCGAAGTCATTTGGCGTCAGGATAACATCGGATAGGCTTGTGTTAACCAAATTTTGTGGCTCTCTCATAAAAAATTCATTTTGATCTTCGACTCTCAGTCTGGTTAGCGGCTTGCTAAAAACTGAGTCATATTGGGACTTGAGTAGCTCACTCATTTCCTTGCTGTCATCTGTGTAGGACCCATCTTGTTTAAGTAGGGGCCCAATACTGGACGTTGTTCTCGATTTTGATTTGGCATAGGAGAAGAAATACTTTGGGTTTCTTTCGATTTCATTTATGGCTTTTAGTTCTTCCCGCAATTCCTGACTCCTAAAGGATTCTTTTAGCTTAAGTTCAATGCTTGCTATTTCTCTGACCAGTGTCTCCCTACGCATTTCAGATATATTGACCTCTTTTATCCGCTCTGTTATTCTTTTCCGTCGCCTGTAAAGGGAGTGCCTGTCTCTTTCTATTTTACATCTACTCCTCCTTTTTCTTAGAGGAATAAGCCTTGTGCATACATCGAGTGCCACCGAGTTAATCTGTTCTAGGCATAAGTTGGGGTCTGTGTTGCTTTGTATATCTTCCCAGCTTATATCGGTTAGGACTTGGTTTACTTGGTCCCACTTTATGTTTTTGTTATTGAAGTTGAATTTGGTGAATGCTCCCTCGTGACTAGTCTCATTATGTCGGTCTGGGGCTCTACGCATACATGTCTGAACCTCAATTATGTTGTGATCTGAGTATATTGTTTTTGATATGGTGACATTTCTTATCAGATCATCATTGTTAGTGAAGATGAGGTCTAGTGTATTCTCCAGTCTAGTAGGCTCTATTATTTGCTGGTTTAAATTGAATTTTGTGCAGAGATTTGAAAGCTCGTGTGAGTGTGAGTTTTCATCAGAGCTGCCTCCTGGTGTTATTACTGCAACAATATTATTTGCTATATTCCTCCATTTTAGGTGCCTTAAGTTGAAATCCCCCAGGAGCAAGATGTTGGGTGCAGGAGCTGGAAGATTTTCCAGACAGTGGTCAATTTTTAACAGCTGTTCCTGGAATTGCTGGGATGTTGCACCCGGAGGCTTGTAGACTACCACAATGACTAGGTTTTGGTTCTCGACCTTTACTGCTAAAACTTCCACTACATCATTTAAGGCATTAAGCAGTTCTGTGCAAACAAGTGACTCTGCAATGTACAGGCCAACCCCCCCCCCTTTTGCCTGTTCACTCTGTCACATCTGTATAGGTTGTAACCTGGGATCCATATTTCGTTGTCCAAGTGATCCTTTATGTGGGTCTCAGTGAAAGCCGCGAACATTGCCTTTGCCTCTGCAAGCAGTCCACGGATGAAAGGTATTTTGTTGTTTGTTGCTGGCTTTAGACCCTGTATATTTGCAAAGAAGAATGTTATCGGACTGGTGGTATTGTTGGTACTGGGGGGGATTTTTTTTCCGGCATTAGTATCTGTATCTGTTGGTTTGGAGTGGAGGCCATCGACTGTGGTTCCACTCCAGGAATGACTGGATTTGGTGTACGATTTCTGCCATTTCCTCCCAGTTTTTTTTCCTTCCTGGCACTAAAAAACCTCTCCCTCTTGAGTGGCTGTGGCTACCCAGGTTTTCCCATGGCCTGGATGTTTTGTATATTTTTGTCCCCTTTAGATGGTATGCCTGGCAATTTAAGTTATAGCACAATCTTTCCTGTACTGAAGAGGTACACAGTTCAGGGTGAAAAAGCTTACAGGAAGGGAGTTTGCATTTTCCTGTTGTCATATGGGCATGGCATTTTCTAGGGTGGTCATAGTTGCACGTCCCATCTGTTTTTCCAGATTTCCCATGCCAGCAGATACCAAGTGCATAGTATGTGCACAGTCTTGGTTTCCGTTTGCCTTGGGTTTCTGTAACTGTATTCCCTGTTGGTGCATGTTTCCCTGTCTTACATCTATCCTCCCTAGCACCAACAATGGAGCTCCCACCAGTTGTTTTTGGTAATATCCTCACTATTGCTAGTGGAGTCCTCTTGTTTGCTATTTCCTGCAGTATTTCTAGTTTGCAATATTGGTTTTGTCTTATCTTTGACTACACTTGTTTCCCTACTATGGCTCCTGTCCCCTATGAGGTCATTTATATGTATTCCTTCCTGCATATAATTCCCGACTACACGGACAAAATCTCCAGCTTCACCGTTACTGTCTCCCAGGACACCATCTCCAGCTTCACCATTACTGTCTCCCAGGACAGCACCTCCAGCTTCACCATTACTGTCTCCCAGGACAGCACCTCCAGCTTCACCATTACTGTATCCCAGGACAGCACTATCAGCCCCACATTTACAGACTACCAGGACATCACCTCCAGCCTTACAGTTTCTGACTACATGGCCAGTATCAAGGGCAGTACCATTCAGCCCAGACTTTTTATGTTCCCATCTGTTGTAGAAAGCTTCCAGGTTTTCTATGAAAGCAGCTTTGATGTTGTACTCTTTTAATACCCTTGTGATTTTAGTCCACAGATTTATCTCATTTGGGCATACCAAAAAACACTTCCCTGTTTTAACACTGCTTGTAGCTAGTTCTTGGATATCTGCACAAGGGGCGTGACACCAATTTCCACAAAAATGACAATTTACCCATGTGGAAGCCCGTTTGTTTGACTGACCACAGACTACACACAGCTTCATAATGATTTGAATGGTTGATTTACTGCAATTCTACTAGCAATCTCTTGAATATTCTATTAATAACCTCCTTAAATGAAGCTCTAGCTATTTGTATTTCTGTTTCTAACTGTTTTTGTATATTGGACAGCTTACCGTGCACGTTCCTGATTTATATTTAATGTTTGTGTTTATAAGGGCGCCTACAACCCCATCCGTTTACAGTCTGCTTTATTGTCCAACGAAACCGTTTGAAACCAGTCAAGGGTTCGGACCAGTCAAGGGTTCGGACCAGTCAAGGGTTCGGACCAGTCAAGGGTTCGGACCAGTCGATCTGATCTGATCAGTGGGTCCCTTATTTAAAACATACTGGTCGGTGATTTGAGCTAACACATGAAGGATCTACTGGAAATTATCTACCCGAGTAATATGTGATTTGATTGATACAAAAGTATAACTTGCGTGTTGAAGAAACCGGTGACTGCTGGCAACTCCTACAATGATGAACGGTCGACCTCAACCCTTGTTTATCAATCGCTGTATCTAGCTTTTTTTTTTTTCTGTCTCCACCACAATAAATGCTATATTATCACTATAGTTGACTGGTGGAAATTTTGGAGGAAGGATGCTTTTTCTGTAGTAATAATTGCTTCTCGTTGTGTATATTGCGACCGCTGGTAACTACAGGTTATATGAAATTCACAGTATACGTCTGGTATTTCAAGAAAAAAGAAACTAATGAAAGTCACTCCACTCCACTAAGTACCATTATAATACTGGTTAGTTGCTACTACAACACTGTATTCTGCTATTCACTGGTATCACTAGATTATATGCAAGTACACTAGCAAGCCAGGAAGATTATTAAAAACAGCAACTTCCTATGCATGTAGAAACACACACAAAATGGAAACACACCACACGGTGCACTTATGTAACATAATGAATACTGTTGAATATAAGAAAAGAAGTTTCTTTCAGAAACTACCTAAAGTAACAAAAATGGCCATGTATTTGCACACCAAAGGCCCACCCATCACAGGTTGATGCCACAGACACCTGGACTCACAGGCCCCCAAGAAAACTAGTAAGTACCTTCACTCATCATACTGGCTCACCATTAGCGCACACAGGCGCCTGTGGCTACCACATACATTCTTTCTGTCACGACCACTCACGCCAGTGACATATCCACTCACTCACGCTGTTCTCGTTTCTTGCCATTGCACATGTGATTGTTACACACGCCACCATGAAGCCATGTATATACAATTATATCAGCTCCCAAAAAGGTTCCAGCATACATCCTATGCAAACAAAAGGTATCCACAACGCCCCTTCCCCAACGCTCACCCTCACCGACAGGCAAGCCTGAAAATGGATGAATAATAGGCTCAAATATCTACTAGGGCATAAGAAAGGAATTTATAGGCGTATCAAAAGAGGTGAGGGTCATCTTATGAATCAGTATATTGACATTAAGAGGGATATTAAAAAGGGGATAAGAAAAGCTAAAAGGGACTATGAAATTAAAGTTGCTAGGGATTCTAAAACTAACCCAAAAAGTTTTTTCCAGGTCTATAGAACAAAAGTTAGAGATAAGATAGGTCCCCTCATGAATAACTATGGGCACCTTACTGACAAAGAGAATGAAATGTGCTTGATTTTAAATAATTATTTTCTCTCAGTTTTTACACAGGAAGACACTAACAATATTCCAGTAATTAATTTTTACAGTGGGCTAGAAGAAGATAAATTATGTAACATCACAGTCACTAGTGAGATGGTTGTGAAGCAGATAGACAGACTGAAGCAAAATAAGTCGCCGGGTCCTGATGAGGTTTTTTCAAGGGTTCTTAAGGAATGCAAAATGGAACTCTGTGAACCATTAACTAATATTTTTAATTTATCTCTTCAAACAGGTGTAGTGTCTGACATGTGGAAGATGGCTAATGTAACTCCTATTTTTAAAACAGGGGACAAGTCGTTACCGACAAATTACCGCCCAATAAACCTGACCTCAATTGTAGGCAAATTACTAGAGTCAATTATAGCTGAGATTATAAGAAGCCATCTCGATAAGCATAGCTTGATTAATGATACTCAGCATGGATTCACAAGAGGCCGGTCTTGTCTAACTAATTTATTAACTTTCTTCAGTAAAGCTTTTGAGGCTGTTGACCACAATAAAGAATTTGATATTATTTACTTAGATTTTAGTAAGGCTTTTGATAGAGTTCCGCACCATAGACTGTTAAAGAAAGTGGCAGCTCATGGCATTGGGGGAAAAGTGCTCTCGTGGATCGAGTCATGGCTCACTGACAGGAAGCAGAGAGTGTCCATAAATGGGGTTAAATCTGAGTGGGGATCTGTAACAAGTGGCGTTCCACAGGGATCAGTCTTGGGCCCGTTGTTGTTTATAATATATATCAATGATCTTGATGAGGGAATTACTAGTGATATGAGCAAATTCGCCGATGACACAAAGATAGGTAGGATAATTGATTCAAACGTAGATGTTATGGAACTTCAGGAGGATTTAAACAAACTCTATTCTTGGTCAGAAAAGTGGCAGATGCAGTTCAATGTAGATAAATGCAAGGTGCTGAAGCTTGGGAGTGCCCATAACCCTAGTACTTATAAGTTAAATGATGTAGAACTTAGCCATACAGATTGCGAAAAGGACTTGGGGGTTATGGTGAGCAGCAACCTTAAACCAAGACAGCAATGCCTAAGCGTACGTAATAAGGCAAATAGATTACTGGGATTTATATCAAGAAGTGTAAGCAACAGAAGTCCAGAGGTCATACTGCAGCTTTATACATCATTAGTAAGGCCTCACCTAGATTATGCAGCTCAGTTCTGGTCGCCGTATTACAAAATGGACATAAATTCGTTAGAAAACATTCAGCGTAGGATGACTAAATTAATACATAGCATTAGAAATCTTCTTTATGAAGAAAGATTGAAGACTCTTAAGTTACATTCACTTGTTAGACGAAGAATGAGGGGAGACCTAATCGAAGTGTATAAGTGGAAGATAGGTATTAATAAAGGGGATATTAATAAGGTCTTGAGGATGTCTCTCCAAGAGAGAACCCGCAGTAATGGATTTAAATTAGATAAGTTTAGATTTAGAAAGGACATAGGAAAGTATTGGTTTGGAAATAGGGTAGTTGATGAGTGGAACAGTCTACCTAGTTGGGTTATTGAGGCTGGGACTTTGGGTAGTTTCAAATCTAGGTTGGATAAGTACATGAGTGGGAGGGGTTGGATTTGAGTGGGACTTTCACATCAGAGCTTATTTCTTGGGTGGCATTGAAAATTGGGTTGGGCAAATGTTTTGTTAGTGGGATGAATTGTAAAGGACCTGCCTAGTATGGGCCAGCAGGCCTTCTGCAGTGTTCCTCCTTTCTTATGTTCTTATGTTCTTATGTCCATCCCCTGAGCAATGTCTCGCTCCAACAAACTGAGCAGAGTGCTCACCGTTAATTCATGGTAACCCACAGAAAATAACTCCCCTCACCTATGCCCATATATACTCCGTTAATTCGTATATACTCTGTTAATTCACAGTAACCCACAGAAAATAACTGCCCCCACCTATGCCCGTATATACTTCTATTTCTATACAATGTCCGGTACATCGTCACCACCATTATGCGCTTGCACCACCATTACATGCTTCCACCCACCTCATGCTCCAGGCTACGTACACGTAATTTACCATTGCGTAAGCCAGTGCATGTGCCGCCCCATCTTCCACCACCCCACATCCCAACTTAGTGCCCACAAAACCAACACACCCCTCTCCCCCATTCTCTCCACAACCCAACCTACCCATGCCCTGATACCCTCCAGTCTTTCACGAAAGTAAACAGCATGGAAAGCCATGTCCTCCCACCCCTGCACAACCCACAATGCCCCTCCCCCCCACTATCCTATCTTGCAACACCACACCAGAAGATAAAATCCCATGCACCCATCCTCCTGCACCCTTGGTTGCAGGAGGTCAACACCTCATGCCTTATAAAAAAGCATTTAAGCCTCCTCCGGAGATCCAGCAGACCCATCCCTCCCTTTCAAACAGACAACATGACCACCCTTTTCAACCACTCACTCCCAGAACCTCACAAAAACTGGAACATCTCCCTCTGAATGCACGCGATGACCAGCGGAAACCTGTGTGATGAACCAAATCTTACTATTCAAAAGCACATTAATCACTATTGCACGCTGGAGAATAGCAAGGTGATGCAGCCTCAGTATCCTCAAAATGGTCTCCACCCATTCCTCCAAATGACCTGAATTATCCTCACGTGCCCGTACTAGGTCCCCCCTCTAAAGGATACCACATATTTTCAACACCTCCACACAGTTCCTCACCACCTGACACCCCTACTCCTCCCTGCTTTCCATGTCCCCAACCCAAGAATGAACGACTTCTCCTTATTCACTATCATCCCTGATGCCCCCCCCCCCTGTAAATCCTCACCACTTCCTCCAAACCACCCAAAACCGTCCTCTAATCCACCAAGATCGTCACATCGTCCACATACCCTACCAGACTCAGTCATGGGCTCCCATCCCCACCCCTATCCCCGCACATTCTTGCCTCTACCAATCTATGAAAAGGTTCTTGCACACACGCAAACAAAAGTTGGGGAGAGTGGGCACCCCTGCCATAGACCCCTCCCCATCACCACCACCCCTCCCAAATGCCCATTAACTTGCACATGAACACATGCCTGCCTGTACAGTGTATGCACCCAACCCACTATTTCCTCCCCAAAACCCTGACTCGATAAGATACGTTCTAATGCCATCCTCTCCACAGCATTGTAAGCTCCCCTCCAATCCAACACTAACAAACCTCCCCCCCTCACCAAGCTCAGCTATGAAATCCCTTAATACCCCATGTCCTGCCACCATAGATCTTCCAGACAAACCAAATTGTCTCGGGGAAACCACCCGTTCAATATTGCACTTCAGGTGATTACCCAGCACCTTTGCAAAAAGCTTATAGTCAGTGTACATTAAAGAGTGCCCAGTAATCGTTAAGGGTCTGCTGATGTGACCCCTTCAGAACTAAAACCACCACCCCAATTGCCTGCCCCACCCCTAAACAACCCTCCCCATTTCATCGCATTCAATAATCTGACCAAAAACCCCTCCAAATAAAACTCACATGGGAGCCCATCAGTACCATGGCTTTGCACATACCTTCCAACGCTCTGCAAATTTCCTCCTCCTCAATGTCTCCCCCAATGCCACTCTTTCCCCACCCCCAAAGGTTTACCTACACAGCCACACACCTCCAACAGCTCAGCTTACACCCTTCTACTATGCCAATAATGCTCATACCACCTGTCAGAATATATTCCCATCCCCTCCATCGACCTGAGCATGTGCCCCGTCTGATAGCCTACCTCCCCACCACACACCTCCAGCTGCGTAATGTTCATCACCCTCCTAAGTTGTTATTGGCCCTTCAGGACACAAGCCGACAGCCTATCCCCCCCCATAGCACCTCATCCATACTTGCCTGCACTCGCACTGACTCGAACCTATCATTCTGCAACTCTCATAACCTCTCCTTCAGGTCCTCAATCTCCCCCACTGGGTACTGTCTCTGCAAAGTGTCATTATGGTAGCAATCCCGTAAGCGCTGTTCCAGATAATTCGACAATCCATATTTCATGCTATTAATTCTCTTCCCCTCCTTTATATAAAATGACCGAATCCTTGCCTTGGCAATGCCATCCCATCAACTTACGACATCATCAACCACCCTCCCCTCCTCCCAAAGCTCTGCCCATAATGCCGCAAATCCCCCACCCCCTCCTCATCCACGAGAGCTCTCACATTCAGTTTCCAGTAACCCACCTGCCTCCTAGCTAACTCCTCCCACCCCACCTCCACTACCACAGCCCTATGATCTGAAAAAGGGGCATCCACAGTACAAACTGAGATGATATCCAATTGCCTTGTGACATATACATGATCCAATCTTGCCCCATACCCCTCCCGCACAAACATATGCTCCACCTCCCACGACTCTCCATGGCACACATCCCTCAACTGAACATCCCTGATAAGCTCCCCCAGCATGTGCGAGAAGCTCCCCCTCCCTCTCGGCTCTACATCTGCCCATCAAATTATACAATTCCAATACCCCCACTACCACTAAGTCAGGTAACAAACGGCAAAAATAACCAACTCATCCTTCACGAAAGGATTTTGAACCCTTACAACATTCTCTGCCAGTGAGTACATAAGTGCAAAAGTCACCCATTTCCCTCCCCACCATGCCTCCACATGAATAACCTGTCCCTCTAACCCCCCTGCATGTTATTTAGGTTTACTTGTTGGGTACACTACATATAATACAACAGTATTATTAGAAAAGAACTTTGTATTACCACTTACCATTTAATTACTGTAGATGGATCACACCGCAACACCTGCCTAACACCTAGACCCTACACTGGCAAGCTAGTGATCTAAATATAAGGACTAATGGTGCATCCCTTATTCCCTGCCATCTACTCATAATTCTTGAGGTCCCACAATTTTCCTGTCCCAATTCTTCAGCAGGGGACATTAACAGGGGACATGCTGAATTTAGGAAAATCCAAAATTTTCCACACTGCGGCTGGGGGATGGTCATTGATAAACGATTTAATTAAAATTGTTTTTGTATTTCACCTTGCTTTACAATTTTTACACATTTATAATTAAAACTGTCAGAGAATGAGCTTTGGTATAAAGATAGAATACATTACATATTCACATCTAATCCTCAGAGTGCCCATGTCACGGATATTTGTCAGATGATGACCCAGTAAGAATTAAGGTAAGATTTTGATCGACACCATGCCTAGCCCTCCTAGGGTAGGGTAGGTGCCTGAGCCCGAGCTTGCAAGTCACAAGCCTGCCATTCCCATTACTCCCCTTGGGGCAGGGATGGCAGACCAGAGAGGCCTAGCTTCTCCCTACTAGCTCTGTGAGGGCGGGGAATGTGGCTAGGCCTGGGGACAGTTGGTCCCAAAGATGAGGGGGTACTAACCATACCCCGGCTGGGATTGAACCCGCGGTCATAGAGTCTCAAAACTCGTGTCATTACGATTTCGTGAGCCATGAGGGGGTACTTGTACCTCCTCCCATGGGAGACTTGGATCTCAGACACTCCCTCGACAGGGAACCAAAGCCGGGCCACCACTTGGAAAAGGCCCGGGCGGGGAGAATACCGGCAAATCTTTAATAACAATAATAATAAGGTAAGATTGAAATTGACACCATGCCCAGCTCTTCCAGGGCAGGGTAGGTGCCTGAGCCAGAGCTTGCAGCTCACAAGCCTGCCATTCCCATTAGCCCCCTTGGGGTGGGGATGGCAGACCAGAGAGGCCTAGCTTGTGGCTAGGCCTGGGGACAGTTGGTTCCAAAGATAAGGAGGTACTTGTGCCTTCTACCATGGGAGACTTAGGTCTCAGACACTCCCTAGAGAGGGAGCCAAGGCCGGGCCACCACTTGCATAACAGCTTTTTATGTAGTAATATGTCAATAATGTCAGCTAAGCTTGTACATGTATTTGTAGAATATATATATATATATATATATATATATATATATATATATATATATATATATATATATATATATATATATATATATATATATATATATATATATATATATATATATATATATATATATATATATATATATATCTCAGGAATTGCTTACTGGGGCGGACAGATTCCCTGGCAGCGCTCTAGACCACTCGGCCATCATAAATGCCACATAAGCTGGGCAGCCTGGTTCACAAGCCATGTTTCTCCCAGCCTGGGCACGTCAGTCAGCCTCAAGCATGAATTCAAATATATATACGTACATGTAGTCAAATTGCCAGTCAATTGATGAACTACAATAGTTTGGCCTCAAGGACTTATCACTTTCTAAATAAATTTAAAAATAACGTTAAAGTGTTAAATATGTAAATTAATATGCATTATTTTTTAAAGGTATTTAATACAATAATTATGTAAACAATTTTTTTAATACATTTACAAAATTTAATGCGTTATGAATTAAATTAACATAAAAATTTTATATATTAGTAAATTTTTGAGAAAATAGGATTATGGTTGATTTCGTGGTGGTTCTTATCATAATATATGGAAAAAATAGGGAATTTTTTGAAAGCCCTTTGGGGCTTATAGCTTAAGACTATTTGATGGGTGATATATAAGTTTCCCCTTTAAGACTTAAAATATTTTTGACTAGTGAGGATGTTATACGTAAAAGCCATGACCTCTTAGTCAATAGACTTCTTTAACTACCCAACCTTAAAGCTTATAAATAGGCAGCAGAGAGTTTGCATAAATGGGGAGAAATCAGAGTGGGGAAGTGTCACGAGCGGTGTTCCACAGGGGTCAGTGTTGGGCCCCCTGCTGTTCACAATCTACATAAACGACATAGATGAGGGCATAAAGAGCGACATCGGCAAGTTTGCCGATGACACCAAAATAGGCCGTCGAATTCATTCTGACGAGGACATTCGAGCACTCCAGGAAGATTTGAATAGACTGATGCAGTGGTCGGAGAAGTGGCAGATGCAGTTTAATATAGACAAATGCAAAGTTCTAAATGTTGGACAGGACAATAACCATGCCACATATAAACTAAATAATGTAGATCTTAATATTACGGATTGCGAAAAAGATTTAGGAGTTCTGGTTAGCAGTGATCTGAAACCAAGACAACAGTGCATAAGTGTTCGCAATAAAGCTAATAGAATCCTTGGCTTCATATCAAGAAGCATAAATAATAGGAGTCCTCAGGTTGTTCTTCAACTCTATACATCCTTGGTTAGGCCTCATTTAGATTATGCTGCACAGTTTTGGTCACCTTATTACAGAATGGATATAAATTCTCTGGAAAATGTACAAAGGGGGATGACAAAGTTGATCCCATGTATCAGAAACCTTCCCTATGAGGATAGACTAAGGGCCCTGAATCTGCACTCTCTAGAAAGACGTAGAATTTTTTTTTTTTTATATTTTATTTAAAACCAATACAGTTTAACATAAAAATAAAGAAACAGTATGGAACCTAATCAAATTAACTGACAAACGGATTGTACTTACATGCTCGCAAGATATTACAACAAAAACTTACATCAAGAACATAACTAAAAACAAAATTACATGTCACAGGGTCATGAATTGACATATATACAAAACCTTGCATATATATAAATTGTACATATAAATGACATCTGACAAAGGTTCAATACACTTGAACATAAAATATACAAAGAAGTTATATCAGTTAAATCCCATCCTTCACATTAATCAAAAAACCAAAACCTAACATCATAATCTGACTAGATAATCTACATACTTATCCCTAACAATACAGCTGAACATATCCCAACATACAAATAAACAGAAAAGAATACAGCTTAGAACACAATAACAAGCTCTATACTGTTACAATACACCCATATAAAACTTTCAGACAAATGGACTACGTCACTAAACTGTCTAGATATGTCTGTATACCATACAGACTAAAACTTAACATCAAGAACTTGCATGAACACCAAACCGGTATCAGGGTACAGACCTTAATTATAAACTTTAAAAAGAATCAATCATGCGTATATAAAGTATTACATAACGTCTGACCCATGACAAAGGCTCAATACAATAGAAAGAGATATATATTTATATATATACACATACACACCCACACACACACACCCACACCCACATCCACACACACACCCACACGTACACAAAAATTTTCACAAAATCACATTAATCATATGCACTGTATGCACAATGCAAAACAGGATATAAGTATCTCTCATCGTGCAAAAACCCAGCACGTAACATAAATACAAACTAAAACACACTGCATGTCGCAAATAACTTATTTCTCAAGAATCATGTTATACAAGACTGATACACATCATAATTATACATAAATCTACTATATTATACCTACATTCTGAAAAGTGTTATATCTACCATAACGAGACCTTGAGCTCTACATCCACACTTGGATGCCATAAAGTCCCAATGAAAACCAGGAAACCATTCCAAACCCACATTCACAACACTCTCACGACCCCCCCCCCAGGGAGGCGAGCCCGCTGTTGCCCCCTGACTCCCTCCAACCTATGAAAACCCCTTCATTCACTCATATCCAATCACAGATTTACGAGAATCCCTAACGTTAGCATTCTATACCCCTCTGAGAAAGCCTGATCCCACCTCCTCCCATACAAATCTCTGTTACGACACCTCGTACTATAGAACGTTACCGCAAGAACCTTTCTTCTCTCCTCACTATCCCCTCTCCCCCTCATCACCCACGACATATATATATAATCTACCATGATATAATCTAAAGCTCTTATGACACCCTCGTCTAACCCACCCATATCTAGACTTAGAGCACGCAAAACCGACACCCCACGGCCCCCCACCCTCTGTACCAACCTACTTAACCAGCACCTAACCTCCTCTAGCCCTTCACAAAAGTAAACTACATGGAACGCTGTCTCATCCCCTCCACAGATACCACACCCCCCACCCTCTACAACCTGTCTGTTTCGTAATATCTCACCAGACGGAAGGATCCCATGCAGAAAACGAAACATCACCTCACGCGCCTGAGGTTTTAACTTCAATTTACTAAATCTAAACCAAATACTCTTCCACGCATACATGGGGAACAAACCCTCAACTGGGACAACGCACCTACCTACAAGTAACCTACACAAAACCCTTATACGAACCTTTCTCAGTTCCCTAACCAACATAACAGCCCTCAAAACTATTTCACATTCCCTCAACTCCATTCCTCGATACCACATACCCAGCCTGTCGTGTATCCTTCCCAAACGCCCCGCGTTCACACCCTCACGCAACACTTCCCATTTAATGAACACACATTTAGCCCTCCGTCTCAAATCCAACAACCCCAACCCACCCTGACTTACAGGTAACATTACAACCTCCCTCCGTAACCAATCACAACGTGAACCCCATAAAAATTTGTACACCCGTCTTAGTATCCCCGCAATCGCTGTCCCTGTAATTGGGAACACAGCTGCAACATACCAAACCTTACTATACAATAAAATGTTCACGACTATCACTCGCTGTATCAGAGTTAGGTGCTGGGGTCTCAGAACACCTAGACGCCCCACGATCCTTTCCAATAACCTATCCGAATTTTCCTCCCGCGCCGCAACCATGTCATCCCTATAAATAATACCACAAATCTTTAAAGACACCGCCCATTCTTTAACAACATTACATCTCCCCCCCACACCCCCCACCCAAGAACCCAACCCCATGCACCTTGACTTCGCACTATTTACCTGCATACCCGTGGCACTTCCAAATAATTGCACCACCTCGTCCAACACTCTCATTGACATCCCTGCACGAAAGAGAACAGTGGTGTCGTCAACATATCCAATTAACCCAGGCCAGGCCCTCCCACCCCCCACACTTCCCGCACATGGCGTACATAAGCTACGGTCAACCATTCTATAAAAGGGGTCCTGGAAACACGCAAACAATATTTGGGACATGGGGCATCCCTGTCTAAGGCCTCTTCCCATTGCAATTTCCTTCCCCATACACCCATTAATCTGTATCCTCATTTTCGCCCTCTTGTACAACGTATTTACCCACTCGACTATTTCCTCCCCAAAACCCTGTCTCCTAAGTATAACCTGCAAAGCTCCCCTTTCCACTCTATCATATGCTCCCTGCCAGTCTAGAGCCAACAAAGCCGCCCCTCCACCCCCACCCTTAGCTTCCACAAAACTTCTCAGTATCCCATGTCCTTCAATCATCGACCTCCCCGGCAACCCGAACTGAGATTTTGACACCACCCTCTCCACTACACATTTGAACCTATTACCTAAAATTTTTGCAAACACCTTATAGTCTGCACACATCAGTGATATGGCTCGGTACTCCCGAAGGGTGGGCTGCCCCTTGACCTTCGGGACCAGCACTACTACTGCTGTTTCCTGCTTCTCCCCCAACTTACCCTTCTCCTTCATACTATTAAATAACCTAACTATAAATTCCTTTATCAACGCCCAATGTTGTAAATAAAATTCTACCGGGAGACCATCAATACCGGGAGCTTTCCCCTTCCTCATTCCCCTTAACGCATTCTCTATTTCCTCTGCCGTAATCGTCCCACCTAAAGCCTTTCGATCACTATTTCCTAAATTACACGTCACATACGTACACACCTTGTCCAATGCCCCGTCACCCACCCCCCCACTGTTCCAGTATTTCTCGTACCAAGCCTCCGCATATGCACACATCCCCTTCGTGGTTCGTATCTCCTGCCCTACTCTATAATTCCCAACCATCTCCGTTACCTCTAAACATGGTATAGCCGTCAGCGCCTGCCTTTGCTTTTGATGCCGCAAAACACACGCTGACGGCTTGTCGCCCCAAAGCACTTCCTCCACCCCTGCCTGCATCCTTACAGCTTGAAACCTTTCATTTTGCAACACCCTCAACCTCCCCTTTATTTCAGCTATTTCATCCATAGGAAAATTATTCCCACCCACCCCCCTCCCATAGCAACCTCTTAACCTATCCTCTAAATAGTTAGCCAGTCCATATTTTAAATTATTAATACGTTTTCCTTCTCTCACATAAAACTTTCTAATCCTTTCCTTTGCGACACTATCCCACCATGTCACAATGTCATCCACTCCCTGTTCTTCCACACTAAGCTCCCTCCATAGGACTGAAAACCCCTCCAACCCCTCCTCATCTCCTAACACACTTATATTTAATTTCCAATAACTTCTATATATGTCCGCGAGCGTCCCCCACCCAACCTCCACCACCACTGCCCTATGATCTGACATTGTAGTCTCAACAGTACTGAAAGATTTCACGTTCACTCCCTGAGAAAGGTACACTCTATCTAGTCTCGCAGCATAACCACTCCTAACAAACGTATATTCAGTCTCCCACACCGCTCCCCCAAAGGCATCACGTAACCTAACATCCCATAATAAATCCCTAAGAGCCACAGACATATATCCAGCTCCTCTTGGGTCCACATCAGCCACCCTGATTACACTATTCCAGTCCCCACCAACTATCGCCACCTCTGGCAGTGCACTTAAGAAAAACACAAGATCCTCACACACAAAATCATTCTTTACCTTTATGTTATTTTCTGCCGGCGCATACACACTCACAAAAGACACACGCTTACCCATCCACCACCCATCCACACGCAACACCCTCCCTCCCCCTCCTCCCTCGCTTCTCTGCAAAACAAACGGGCTCGTCTCCCTTATTAAAATTCCCACACCACCTTTTAGACGGGGAGATGGCAGGGTAACTACCCGAAATCCTGCCACCTCCAACACCCTACCCTCTTTGAAATTGTGCTCCTGCAGGAACACAACATCCACTCTAGATTTATTCAGAAAATTACGAAACCAATCTCTCTTCATACCGCTACATAACCCATTAACATTTACAGACATACACCTAAGGCCTATTAAAGTTTCCACCCCTGCTTCCTCTCATCACTCTTTACAACTCCAGAGCTTGAATTTACGTTCAACACCTTCAGAGTGCTCTCTTTCCCTCCCCCCTTCTTCCGGTGCCTCCTATCATGGCTACCACCACCTACACCACTACCTTCACACTTCACCTCAGTCTTTTTCCCAGGCCTTTGTGCAGGCGTAAGGACGTCATCAGAATCTGATGTAGCCGCCCTCTTTCTCGTGACAGTCATGTTACACATATCTTGATCAGATGTTACCTCTCGATGAACCTCCACCTCCACCTGAGAATGGTGTAATGAGTCAATGGATGACTCCAAACCACCATCACGTCCCAAATTATCATGTCTCAGACTTTCTGGAAGCGACGATTCTCCAATGACACCACGCTCAGATGTAACATCCCTCTCTGGTGGTGACAACGTCTTCAACACCTCCACCAATTCCTCCTCAATCTCAAGAACCTTCTCTTGTACTTGCTGCTCCTCCTTATCCACAGGAGACGACACCTGATCAGGCAGTTGGGGGCGGGACTCCAACTCACCACCAGTCCTGTGTGCCCGATCCACTATCTCGCTCCACAAAACACCACGCCCTCCATCCGATGTTTGTTCCTCACCTGCCACCTTTGAAGCAGGGGCTGCGACGTCCACCACAGGTCCAGGCACATGTCTTCGCTTGTCACAGGTCGCCGCTATGTGATCAGACATGTATGCGTGGAGCCTCAGACCGACAAAATGAGACTAGTCACGAGGGAGCATTCACCAAATTCAACTTCAATAACAAAAACATAAAGTGGGACCAAGTAAACCAAGTCCTAACCGATATAAGCTGGGAAGATATACTAAGCAACACAGACCCAAACTTATGCCTAGAACAGATTAACTCGGTGGCACTCGATGTATGCACAAGGCTTATTCCTCTAAGAAAAAGGAGGAGTAGATGTAAAATAGAAAGAGACAGGCGCTCCCTTTACAGGCGACGGAAAAGAATAACAGAGCGGCTAAAAGAGGTCAATATATCAGAAATGCGCAGGGAGACACTGGTCAGAGAAATAGCAAGCATCGAACTTAAGCTAAAAGAATCCTTTAGGAGTCAGGAATCGCGGGAAGAACTAAAAGCCATAAATGAAATCGAAAGAAACCCAAAGTATTTCTTCTCCTATGCCAAATCAAAATCGAGAACAACGTCCAGTATTGGGCCCCTACTTAAACAAGATGGGTCCTACACAGATGACAGCAAGGAAATGAGTGAGCTACTCAAGTCCCAATATGACTCAGTTTTTAGCAAGCCGCTAACCAGACTGAGAGTCGAAGATCAAAATGAATTTTTTATGAGAGAGCCACAAAATTTGATTAACACAAGCCTATCCGATGTTATCCTGACGCCAAATGACTTCGAACAGGCGATAAATGACATGCCCATGCACTCTGCCCCAGGGCCAGACTCATGGAACTCTGTGTTCATCAAGAACTGCAAGAAGCCCCTATCACGAGCCTTTTCCATCCTATGGAGAGGGAGCATGGACACGGGGGTCGTCCCTCAGTTACTAAAAACAACAGACATAGCCCCACTCCACAAAGGGGGCAGTAAAGCAACAGCAAAGAACTACAGACCAATAGCACTAACATCCCATATCATAAAAATCTTTGAAAGGGTCCTAAGAAGCAAGATCACCACCCATCTAGAAACCCATCAGTTACACAACCCAGGGCAACATGGGTTTAGAACAGGTCGCTCCTGTCTGTCTCAACTACTGGATCACTACGACAAGGTCCTAAATGCACTAGAAGACAAAAAGAATGCAGATGTAATATATACAGACTTTGCAAAAGCCTTCGACAAGTGTGACCATGGCGTAATAGCGCACAAAATGCGCGCTAAAGGAATAACAGGAAAAGTTGGTCGATGGATCTATAATTTCCTCACTAACAGAACACAGAGAGTAGTCGTCAACAGAGTAAAGTCCGAGGCAGCTACGGTGAAAAGCTCTGTTCCACAAGGCACAGTACTAGCTCCCATCTTGTTCCTCATCCTCATATCCGACATAGACAAGGATGTCAGCCACAGCACCGTGTCTTCCTTTGCAGATGACACCCGAATCTGCATGACAGTGTCTTCCATTGCAGACACTGCAAGGCTCCAGGCGGACATCAACCAAATCTTTCAGTGGGCTGCAGAAAACAATATGAAGTTCAACGATGAGAAATTTCAATTACTCAGATATGGTAAACATGAGGAAATTAAATCTTCATCAGAGTACAAAACAAATTCTGGCCACAAAATAGAGCGAAACACCAACGTCAAAGACCTGGGAGTGATTATGTCGGAGGATCTCACCTTCAAGGACCATAACATTGTATCAATCGCATCTGCTAGAAAAATGACAGGATGGATAATGAGAACCTTCAAAACTAGGGAGGCCAAGCCCATGATGACACTCTTCAGGTCACTTGTTCTATCTAGGCTGGAATATTGCTGCACTCTAACAGCACCTTTCAAGGCAGGTGAAATTGCCGACCTAGAAAATGTACAGAGAACTTTCACGGCGCGCATAACGGAGATAAAACACCTCAATTACTGGGAGCGCTTGAGGTTTCTAAACCTGTATTCCCTGGAACGCAGGAGGGAGAGATACATGATTATATACACCTGGAAAATCCTAGAGGGACTAGTACCGAACTTGCACACGAAAATCACTCACTACGAAAGCAAAAGACTTGGCAGACGATGCACCATCCCCCCAATGAAAAGCAGGGGTGTCACTAGCACGTTAAGAGACCATACAATAAGTGTCAGGGGACCGAGACTGTTCAACTGCCTCCCAGCACACATAAGGGGGATTACCAACAGACCCCTGGCAGTCTTCAAGCTGGCACTGGACAAGCACCTAAAGGCAGTTCCTGATCAGCCGGGCTGTGGCTCGTACGTTGGTTTGCGTGCAGCCAGCAGCAACAGCCTGGTTGATCAGGCGCTGATCCACCAGGAGGCCTGGTCACAGACCGGGCCGCGGGGGCGTTGACCCCCGAAACTCTCTCCAGGTAAACTCCAGGTAAACATAGGCGGCACGTACGTCGTTGTCCTGGGTACATTACCATTACCTGCGTCCTGAAATCTTGTAGGTACACATAGGATGGTATTTGGTGCCTCAAAGTCATTTTGAGGTTGAAAGAACCCTCTGGAAAACCAGCATAGGCTCCTGCCGCCCACGTACCATGTTGAGCATAATGCACCGTCCCATACTTCTCAAAAACTTTCCTTATATCTGCCTCGTCCGCCTCAAAGGGAACGTTGCGTAACTTGATCCACGTATAATACCGTGAAACATCTATCATTCTTACAGTGACAGCTGGTGTGACATTAAGACTCACGTCCTGAAACCTGGTGATTAACGATTCATAAACCGTTGCTGATAGCAGTTTGACGAAAATTCGTTGTCCTCCGTTCAATGCTACACCATACAAGTCACAATCTTGTACTCCATAAGTCTCCCGTATGATCTTTGGCAATAAGACTTGCGCAGAACTGGTCGTTATCGTTCCTTTAAGTAGCTCGATGCCTACAGTATTTATCCTTCGTCTCAGACTAACCGCCATCTTGACGATCACAGTGCACCTAAGTTGTTAGCCGAGGTGTGACAGCACCACTTCACACCACTGCAGCCAGGTAACTGACAAGGGCGCTCGCCTACACACAGCAGAGGGGTGCAGAGCGCTACCGCACACTACCGTGGTCAGGCAGCGAAAGACGTAGAATTAGGGGGGATATGATTGAGGTGTATAAATGGAAGACAGGAATAAATAAAGGGGATGTAAATAGTGTGCTGAAAATATCTAGCCTAGACAGGACTCGCAGCAATGGTTTTAAGTTGGAAAAATTCAGATTCAGGAAGGATATAGGAAAGTACTGGTTTGGTAATAGAGTTGTGGATGAGTGGAACAAACTCCCAAGTACAGTTATAGAGGCCAGAACGTTGTGTAGCTTTAAAAATAGGTTGGATAAATACATGAGTGGATGTGGGTGGGTGTGAGTTAGACCTGATAGCTTGTGCTACCAGGTCGGTTGCCGTGTTCCTCCCTTAAGTCAATGTGACCTGACCTGACTAGGTTGGGTGCATTGGCTTAAGCCGGTAGGAGACTTGGACCTGCCTTGCATGGGCCAGTAGGCCTTCTGCAGTGTTCCTTCGTTCTTATGTTCTTATGTTCTTATATACTCAGAGTTGTATATCTTTGTTTATATTCTGAGTTTACAGTAATCCAGAGTTTAATTCTACACCTTTCTAGAGAGTGCAGATTCAGGGCCTCAGTCTATCCTCATAGAGAAGATTTCTGATGAATGGGATCAACAACATCGACACCATGCCTAAACCTTCTAGGGTAGGGTAGGTGCCTGAGCCCGAGCCTTTAGCTCATAAGACTGTCATTCCCATTTGCCCCCTTGGGGCGGGGATGGCAAACCAGAGAGGCCTAGCTTGTGGCTAGGCCTGGGGACAGTTGGTCCTGAGGCCTAGCTTGTGGCTAGGCCTGGGGACAGTTGGTCCCAAAGATGAGGAGGTACTTGTGCCTCCTCCCATGGGAGACTTAGGTCTCAGACACTCCCTAAAGAGGGAGCCAAGACCGGGCCACCACTTGGAAAAGGCCCGGGCCGGGAGAATACCGGCTAATCTTTAATAATAATAATGGGATCAACTTTGTTATCCTCCTTTGTACGTGTTCCAGAGCATTTATATCCATTCTGTAATACGGTGATACAACCTAATATTAACCTATATTACAGTCTAAGGCTACAATACTTTTTTTTTTATATTTTATTTAAAACCAATACAGTTTAACATAAAAATAAAGAAACAGTATGGATCTCAATCAAATTAACTGACAAACGGATTGTACCTACATGCTGGCAAGATATTGCTGCCAAACATACAACAAGAACTTACGGCAAGAACATAACTAAAAAAAATACTGTCACAGGGTCATGAATTGACATATATACACATTCATTGATGCAAAACCTTGCATATATATACATTGTACATATAACATCTGACAAAGGCTCAATATACTTGAACATAAAATATACACAGAAGTTATATCAGTTAAATCCCATCCTTCGCATTAATCAAAAAAACAAAACCTAGCATCATAATCTTACTAGAACATCTACATACGTATCCCTAACAATACAGCTTTACATATGCAAACATACTAATAAACAGAAAAGGAATACAGCTTAGAACACAAAAACTGAAGCGCTATACTGTTACAATAAACCTATGGAAAATTTTCTAGGGTGCTTACCTGTATGTACCTCAACATTATATACATACCAGTAATCTCATTGGGAGACAATCATATTGTTTACCGTAGTCACCCCGTGTAGACATGTGAGAAAACTTAACCACCCCTGGTCGCACCAAGTGGTCCCCTCGACCTCACAATCTTATCCATATCTATCCGAGACCAGTATGGATTGGGTAGCACCCACAAGTGCGGTGCTACTAATTAATTGTGGACTGTATAGATTATATTAGTTTAGCTGAATGAAGGGGAGGGGGGTAGGATACACCTGGATACATCCGTCAAGGAAAACATTTGTACATAATCCCAATACTTACCAGATGTTCTCTGGTGGTCACTTGATGTAGCTGGATCACTCGTAACCTATCTAATTATAACATACCACTACTGGCCAGTCTAAGGTTGCTATAACTAGAAGGGTTACTTAACTGTGGGTGATTGATATTCCTCATTTCTTGATTCACCATCTCATTTTCGATGTCCTGCTACACCGACACGATTCTCATTCCAGCAGGACGAGGTATCCGCTGGTTTGTCCTGCTTTAGACGTCGTGACTCAAGGAGTTTCCCTTTCCTCGTCTCGTTAACAACGAGGTCTAGCGTGTTCACTCGGAGCAAACGACTTATTTCACTTCACATATTCTCTTAACTTAGCGTTATTATCATTAATTACATTACAATTCACAAGCCGATTTAACGTCTCATAACTATTATACAAATTAGAGGTCACTCCATTAAGATCTGAGACCGATGAGTGATGATTAATCCAAGGGTAATTTTCCCCAGGACACAGTCCATTGTGGCGCGTCAGTCACCCGCTCCTTCTCTTATCACACTTTTACCACTCTATTACTGTGGTCCCGTAAATCCCGTTCCCTCACTCTCCACCAGGAACAATTACGACACTTCTTATTATGAAATGAGGCCTGTATTAATCCTTAGGCCACCGTGAACGTCAATTTCGTGGTTCCATGTTTTCTCAGCTTCCTCACCACCATTCAAAACAATACGCGCCCTCCCCCCCGCACATCCGCGCATGCGCAAAGGGAACTCTTGGTTCTACTCTTATTTTCAAATACATTTTTGACCCATATAGACACATTAAACACCTATTAGGCACTATAGTTTCGGAAAATCAAAAAATTTTCCACACTGCGGCCGGGCGGAGGTCGTTGCTAGACGACTTACATAATGTGGAGTACAATTTTCCCATCTTCACTGGCCACCCATATTTATTGAACCCTCAAAATGGACTAATTAGTGTTCCATTCTCTCAGGGGCATAAGCCTATGCTCCCTGGATTAATTTATTGGGCATACTGGAATTTTGAGACTTTAACAATAACAAGTCTCTCAGTATCCCAAGTCAGCCCCAGCACATTACTGCATATAGGCACCAACTCCATGGCCATCCATATTTATTGAACCCTCAAAATGGACTAATTAGTGTTCCATTCTCTCAGGGGCATAAGCCTATGCTCCCTGGATTAATTTATTGGGCATACTGGAATTTTGAGACTTTAACAATAACAAGTCTCTCAGTATCCCAAGTCAGCCCCAGCACATTACTGCATATAGGCACCAACTCCATGGCCATCTGTATTTATTGATCCCTCAAAATGGACTAATTAGTGTTCCATTCTCTCAGGGGCATAAGCCTATGCTCCCTGGATTAATTTATTGGGCATACTGGAATTTTGAGACTTTAACAATAACAAGTCTCTCAGTATCCCAAGTCAGTCCCAGCACATTTCTTCATTATTTCATTAACCCCTTCACATATCCTCATTAGTTCCTCTTCAGTTGACGTCACACCCGGAAATTGTCCACATAAGATTATTTACCCAATTACTTCGCTCAGTGGACCGCCTGTGCACTTAAGGTGTGCATTTATCGTCGCCTGAAGTAAGAACAATTTATTATTTAACTGCTTATTAATTATATCATTATAAGCAGTCAACAATTTTGGTGTCTTGCTCAGTTCGCAGAGCTGGGTCCTTTAACTGTCCATACGCCATCCTATAATTAGTAGGTAATTCTGGACGGTCAAGCTTCCACGGAAGTCGCATCCAGTAATGTCCAGATTCACATTTAACATCCTTCAGGTATTGTTCCTGAGTAAAGGAATCATTTGGACTTTCCTCATTTACATTAATCCCTATGCTGTCCAGCTCCCACAAATTAGACTGGTTCAACATCATTCTCGATAGAAGAATACTTGTACTGGGTTGACCTTTCATGAGTAAGACACCGTGACCGTATTCACTACTTCCTCTAGTCATTATTACTAGGCGGTAGTCTGCCATATATTACATGGCCCGTACCAGTGTTGAGGAGAGTGACGCCGTATGGTTTTGGATTTATGCCCTTTATCCTGAATTTTTACATCCAACACCGTCAAGGCTACCTCAGCTAGGCCATCATTATTGCCATTAGCTGCAACCTTTACATCAGTCACTGTAGTGTCAGGGTTATTAACATTATCATTATTGTCACCATTATTATAAGAATCACATACAACCCTGCACATAACTGTATGGTGCTTTCCCTTGTTGCATTGATAGCAACTGTTCAATTTGGTATGACAATCCTTTACATTATGATTGTCTAGACATCTGATAAATCTGTCAAGTTCTTTCATTCTTTCCACTTTAATATCCCATGAATTACAGGCATTACAATTTTTAGTGAAATGAGTACCCTGGCAGAAGAGGCAGTCTCTCTTTTCCTTGCCTGACCTCTTATTAACTGGGTTACACTTACTGAGGTACTTATTCCTCTTACCTTGATGTGAGGAACCACTATTACTGATTCCTGACTTGATATGTGCCTATTTAACTCTTAACTATGATTATTACCACTGGGATTATTTTTCCCTTTTGAGGCTTGACAGATACTTCAGAGTCATTATGTGTTATATCCTTAGAACTGTTTGGCTGACTGGTCTGCAATTGAACAATTAATTCCTGCCGACCTAGTCTGATTTCCTCCAGACCGTACTATGGAGGTTTTGGCAAACACACCCTTTGCATTAATAGGTTGATCAACTGCCTGGCTTACACCCTTTAATTTATTCAAAGCCTTACTTTTACAAGACAGTTTTTCTTCCAATTCGTAATGTTGATTAATTAAAACATTCATTTCCATTCCATCTGCACAATTCTCTAGCAGATCTCTTTCACAGTCTTTAAACCACAATTTGTACCAATCAAATCTACTCTCTAAAGCATCTAAATATAACTTTAATTCATTAGGGTTCACGGTTCTTTGATTCACTAAATCAAATGCCTTCGTCACATGGCTTTTAATAGCCTGTAATGATGCTTTCATTACTCTAAAATTCACGGACTTGTCAGCCACATTAACTCCATTAGATCCAGTCATGGTTAGAGAATTATTAATCACTGATTATACAACTTAAGTAGGCGCCTTATAAGAGTAATTCTTGCACTTTACTCTTGTATAAATCCTAGCCACACATGTGCTAGCAATTAATTGGGCTAATTGTCATCCATCACACGATCGATTAAACTTGTGCACCCTACACCCACTTCCTTCAATCCGTCACTTAATTATTAAGTAATTAATTCAATTAATTTTTTCACTGATTGCATCCGTTTTCGAAGGACCAACGGGCAGATATGGAAAATTTTCTAGGGTGCTTACCTGTATGTACCTCAACATTATATACATACCAGTAATCTCATTGGGAGACAATCATATTGTTTACCGTAGTCACCCCGTGTAGACATGTGAGAAAACTTAACCACCCCTGGTCGCACCAAGTGGTCCCCTCGACCTCACAATCTTATCCATATCTATCCGAGACCAGTATGGATTGGGTAGCACCCACAAGTGCGGTGCTACTAATTAATTGTGGACTGTATAGATTATATTAGTTTAGCTGAATGAAGGGGAGGGGGGTAGGATACACCTGGATACATCCGTCAAGGAAAACATTTGTACATAATCCCAATACTTACCAGATGTTCTCTGGTGGTCACTTGATGTAGCTGGATCACTCGTAACCTATCTAATTATAACATACCACTACTGGCCAGTCTAAGGTTGCTATAACTAGAAGGGTTACTTAACTGTGGGTGATTGATATTCCTCATTTCTTGATTCACCATCTCATTTTCGATGTCCTGCTACACCGACACGATTCTCATTCCAGCAGGACGAGGTATCCGCTGGTTTGTCCTGCTTTAGACGTCGTGACTCAAGGAGTTTCCCTTTCCTCGTCTCGTTAACAACGAGGTCTAGCGTGTTCACTCGGAGCAAACGACTTATTTCACTTCACATATTCTCTTAACTTAGCGTTATTATCATTAATTACATTACAATTCACAAGCCGATTTAACGTCTCATAACTATTATACAAATTAGAGGTCACTCCATTAAGATCTGAGACCGATGAGTGATGATTAATCCAAGGGTAATTTTCCCCAGGACACAGTCCATTGTGGCGCGTCAGTCACCCGCTCCTTCTCTTATCACACTTTTACCACTCTATTACTGTGGTCCCGTAAATCCCGTTCCCTCACTCTCCACCAGGAACAATTACGACACTTCTTATTATGAAATGAGGCCTGTATTAATCCTTAGGCCACCGTGAACGTCAATTTCGTGGTTCCATGTTTTCTCAGCTTCCTCACCACCATTCAAAACAATACGCGCCCTCCCCCCCGCACATCCGCGCATGCGCAAAGGGAACTCTTGGTTCTACTCTTATTTTCAAATACATTTTTGACCCATATAGACACATTAAACACCTATTAGGCACTATAGTTTCGGAAAATCAAAAAATTTTCCACAAAACCCATATACAAAATCTCAGACACAAATGGACTACGTCACTAAACTGTCTAGATATGTCTGTATACCATACAGACTAAAACTTAACATCAAGAACTTAGCATGAACACCAAACCGGTATCAGGGTACAGACCAGAATTATAAACTTTAAAAAGAATCGAGTCATACATATATAAAGTATTACATAACGTCTGACCCATGACAAAGGCTCTATACAATAGAAAGGGATACACACACACACACACACACACACACACACACACACACACACACAAACACACACACAAACACACACAAACACACACACACACAAACACACACACACACAAACACACACAAACAAACACACACAAACAAACACGTACACAAAAATTTTCACAAAATCACATTAATCAGATGCACTGTATGCAAAAAGCAAAACAGTATATAAGTATATCTCATCATGCAAAAACCCAGCACGTAACATAAATACAAACTAAAACACACTTCATGTCGCAAAGAACTTATTACTCAAGAATCATGTCATACAAGACTGATACACATCAAAATTATACATAAAAAAATCTACTATATTATACCTACATTCTGAAAAGTGTGTATCTAACATAACGAGACCTTGAGCTCTACATGCACACTTGGATGCCATAAAGTCTCAATGAAAACCAGAAAACCATTCCAAACCCACATTCACAACACTTTCACGGCCCCCCCCCTAGGGAGGCGAGCCCGCTGTGACCCCCTGACTCCCTCCAACCAATGAAAACCCCTTCACTCACTCATTATCAATCACAGATTTACAAGAATCCCTAACGTTAGCATTCTATACCCCTCTGAGAAAGCCTGATCCCACCTCCTCCCATACAAATCTGTTACGACACATCGTACGATAGAACGTTACCGCAAGAACCTTCCTTCTCTCCTCACTATCCCCTCTCCCCCTCATCACCCACGACATATATATATAATCTACCATGATATAATCTAAAGCTCTTATGACACCCTCGTCTAACCCACCCATATCTAGACTTAAAGCACGCAGAACCGACACCCCCCAGCCCCCCACCCTCTGTACCAACCTACTTAACCAGCACCCTGTTCCTTCAAGGTGAATGATGGATAAGGTATTCAAGGGGGGGGGGGGGTTTGCCTACATCACTGTGCAGAGTGAGGGTAGGGCAGTATATTGATTGGAAGTGATGGACAGTTGCTTGTCCAGTGTGTTGTAGTATTATGTGTAGATAATACGCATATTATTGTATGTAGAAAGATGGGACTACATGCATGTTGGACTTGGACTTGTACTATGAGAATTACTCTCTAACGCCTGATATGTTAAGGCTGATTGATCAACTGTGATCCATTCAAATTAGATTTATTATGATGTTATCTATGTACATAGCAGTCTTAAGTCATATTATTATGTTGTTATCTATGTACATAGCAGTCTTAAGTCATATTATTATGTTGTTATCTATGTACATAGCAGTCTTAAGTCATATTATTATGTTGTTATCTATGTACATAGCAGTCTTAAGTCATATTATTATGTTGTTATCTATGTACATAGCAGTCTTAAGTCATATTATCATGTTGTTATCTATGTACATAGCAGTCTTAAGTCATATGATGTGAGTTGTGTTTAGGTGCAGTTGTCACAAAAATTTGTTTTATCTGTGTTAGGGAAGTATGTGGAATTTTTTGCGTGTAGCCGCTACATGGCTGGGGTTTATACTTATACCTTTGTATTCTGTGATGTTTTTCATAATATAAAGTTTTATTTATATACTGTGTTGAATGAATAGGGTTTACATGCTAAGATAATTGCACATAAGTTGCCTTTGGGAGTTGACATTCATTGTTGTAACCTTCTTAGAAAATTAAACTTTTGCGGGTTTTTCTTTCACCAGGTTGAGGTGTCATTGTGTTAAGTAAAGACATGTATCCCATTTAATTGTTATTAATATTCTTGTGTCTAAGATGTTACTGCATCACTCATGATAGTGTAATTCCTATGTATCCTTTAATGTTAAGTTAAGATGCAATCAGGTTGGTGATGGTTATATTTTGCGGGAGGGGGGAGGGGGAGGGGAGGGGGAGGGGAGGGGGAGGGGAGGGGGGTGAAATTGTGACAAAAGTTTTAGCCTTCACAGGTATATAACTCTGGTATAACTGGGTGTATATGGTGTGTGGTATTAGGGCGTCAGAACACTTTTGTCTGTTGTAATCATTTTTTGTAAGGGTGAATTGGGAATTTGTGATTTAACTCATTTTGTGTACCTTTTAATATAATTTCCACCTTGTATTGTAATGTTTTAAATAAAATATAAAAAAAAACAGCACCTAACCTCCTCTAGCCCGTCACAAAAGTAAACTACATGGAACGCTGTCTCATCCCCTCCACAG